>NC_135954.1:63241047-63483547 GCF_053455715.1 Rhinoraja longicauda | reverse complement strand
GACCTGGACATCTTTTGCACAACACCTGACTATGTAAAATAGCATGACGCATGAAATAATATTATTACATAATTTTAAAGAAATTTGAATTGAGGTGAATTACAAGCCGCAATCCTATCTTGTGATGACAGTGATTCAAGAAAACTATTTTATCTACTCCGTTAGGGTGAATGTTGGCAAGAGTACACATTGGTTGCATTACAACTTGTAGCACATTAGAAGCCAGGTTTGCAAGGCACCGACAACCACAAATGGTGTCCCATTCAGGTTATACAATATATTTGTTATGTGTCCTTCCAGCGGGATGCCACTGTACAACATTAGCATGATGGAACATGAGATTAATTTCTCCCACATGCCATCAAACATCTCCTTCTCACTCATGCAGCTTTTAGGGGGAGTACTCAGCAGAGGCCTGGTATATTTGCAAAGGGAGGGGAGAAACAAGTGGGAGAGATATCCATAGGCTGTTCTTGTATTGATTGCTGTGATAATTCAGTGTCCCTTCAGGAGAATCCTGGAAATAAGTTTGTTATCCACCTCGGGTAAGAAATGGAATTTCATACCACAAACCAAACAAAATAAAACTAACTAACACTTAATTAACCTTCAGACCCTGTCTGAAGCAGGGTCTCAACCCGAAACGTCACCTATTCCTTTTCTCCAGAGATGCTGCCTGACCCGCTGAGTGTCTACCTTTTTTTGTGTCTGACCCAGCTTTTTGTGTCTACCTTCGGTGTAAACCAGCATGTGCAGTTGCTTCTCACACCTCAATTAGAATGTTGATAGGCACTTGTCCTTTCGGAAATCACACATGCAACGTTTTATGCATTGGTATGCAAATTTCAGGATCAGAAGCCTGAAGTGATAGCAATAAAATATTCAGCTGCAGGAGAAGTTGGCAAAATATAAGGGTCACGGAATTTAAAAACAAATCTGAGTTTCTGGACTGTGACGTGCTCAGGACTGTGAGGCAAATGATCATTGTATTTTGTATCATTAAGCCATTTCAAGTGATTTGCAGTCAAACATTAAATTGCCGTTTATTTTGGAAATAACATATGCATCAGAGTAAACATATTTTTTGGAGGAGAAATAACAACATAATTTTCATCTTGCAATGTCCTTAGTGCATTGTTTTTCATATAATTACAATTATTATTTCCTGCTAGATAATGATAGTGTTATGTGCATTAGTAAAACCATCAATTGTCATAATAGTGTGCTGTATATGCACAGCAGAAACAACAGACAAAGATGATTTGCTAAATTATATGTAGTCTCATTGGTTCTGGCAGCTAAACAATTGATACGAAGATCTCAATACCAATTCAGAACCACCTATATGCTGCCACATATCGCAATTTGCAGTTATATATTTATCTTTTATGCAGGAAACAACACGACAGGCAACTGAAATTATTAAGCAGATGCAAATATATATTTTTAACAAAGATCAGCTACAAACCAATATGGCAATATGGTATTTTGTGTGTTTGTTTAGCTTCAGTAGAGAATAGTGTTGAATAGACATATATTTTCAGGTCAGAAACAATTTTCCAAATGTGCGTGGATGAATCATTAAAATGAACCTTAGATCGAGCTCATTTTGCACATGTAAATCCAGATGATAAAATGCCTGCAACCTGCTATGCAGAAAACTAAAGACCCTCGGCATTAGAAACCTTTAGTGAGCTCTCTATACCTTGTATTGCTGGGTTCTGTTAAACAAGAAGTGTTATGACCCATAATTGGAGCCAGATTCACAGCAGGTTTTGTGCTGCTTTCTGCCAGGGTGTCCACTCTGTTTCCATCTGCTGCTGTCTTGTGCACTTCCCACTGGGGGAACCTACACATACTGCAGTCAATTAGCAGAAGATCTGCCATTGTTCTGCAACTACCCCCATGGGCTGCTTTCCAGTCTGTCTCACACTCAGGACTGAGCATTCAGACGATTGGAGATTTTAAAAAGCATATCATGTTTGATCCATCATGGCTTTGTGGACAAACCCTGGCTTCTCTGATTACAGCTGGAGCAATGAAAAAAACCCCACTTTTTTCATTCAATGCTCTGCATTAAAATAGTTTTTTTTAGTTTAGATTTTGCTTACAGATATCGAGTCCACTCATTTTTCCTTTACTTGCTTCTATTAGTGCTGATAAACTCCTCTAGCCATTAAATTATTTTCACCTCCTTTTTAGATCATCTGTGTCACGCACCATCTAGACTTTAGGCTTTAGACATACAGAGTGGACTGAGAGGGCAATCCAGTAACTTGCTCTTGGACCTCTGCCAGTGACACCTTTGAGCTTACTGCTGGAGAATCCACAAGCATGGCCATATAATGATGCCCTTTGATTATTTTCTTCTGCTCCTGTGGGGAAATAGTTGCCCTCTGCTTGGGTGAATCCTTCTTTTGTCAGCTGAGATCAGCAAGTTGCTGTGTGGATGTTAAAGGCACAAAACCTTGCCTTAAGTGTCCAGACACAATGAGAGTGTTGGAAGACTAAATGCCACACTTGGCTGAGCCCTGTATTCTAGTTCAGTTTTTAAAGCCAACAAAAGGGTGGAGATAGAATGTAGTTTTATAGAGATTTATCAGTACCCACAGGTCAAAAGTTAAAACGTAGATAAATCAAAGTTGCTAGTGCACAGTAAATTATCAACAGGAGATTTCACTCCAGAGTAGCCAAACTGTAAGATACTAGACTAGGCTTTAGACATACAGAGTGGAAACAGGCCTTTCAGCCCACCGAGTCCACACCGACTAGTGATCGCACTATCCTACACACTAGTGACAATTTACAATTTACTAAAGCCAATTAACTTACAAATCTGTAGGTGTTTGGAGTGCGGAAGGACACCGGAGCACCTGGAGAAAACCCACAAGGTCACAGGAAGAATGTACAAACTCCATACAAACAGTACCCATAGTCAGGATCAAACCCAGGTCTCTGGCGCTGTAAGGCAACAACTCTACTGCTGCGCCACTATGCCTCTCCAAAACGCCATAAATAAATTAAGAATCTCTCATCTGCTGGTAAATTCTCAGGCACTTTTGATGATACAAATATCATTGCATGATATATTTTCAACGACGAACTGCCTTCGGGACTCCGACTCCGGATTTTCTTGAGGTTTAATCCTGGAGCCTTTTCCATGACTGGATATGGCCACAAGGCAATGGAGGTTTTAAATCAGAGCTTTCCCTCTCCTAGATGGACTGCCTTCCCAGGCTGACGAGTCTAATCTGCCCGTCAATGAGGGCAGACGAACGTCCTGGGACAGGATACAGAGGCACCGCCTGTCATTACCATCGACGACTACGAACTCGATGCCGTCCATCAGTTCACGTAACTCGGCTCCACTGTCACCGACAATCTCTCCTTGAACACAGAGATTGACAAGAGAATCAGGAAGGCAGCTACAACCCTTGCTCACCTCACAACTCGAGTGTGGATCAATCCAAAGCTGACAGTGAAGACAAAGATAGCAGTCTACAATGCCTGTGTCAACAGCACGCTGCTGTACGGCAGTGAGACATGGACTACATATGCCAGACTGGAGAGAAGATTCAACACCTTCCACCTTAGAAGCATCCGCCGTATCCTGGGTATATCCCGGCAAGACAGAGTATCCAACGCCAAGATTCTGTCTCGCGCTGCTCTTCCGAGTATGTACACTCTACTCAGGCAGCGCAGGCTGCAGTGGCTGATCCATGCCCACCGCATGGAGGATGGCCATATTCCAAAAGACATCCTCTATGGAGAGCTAACATCTGGGAGGAGAACCATCGGCTGCCCCCAGCTACGTTACAAGGATGTCTGCAAGAGAGATTTGAAGGCGCTCAACATCGATGTGGAGTCCTGGGAGAGCCTTGCAGCTGACCGCACGAGTTGGAGAGGTACCCTGAACCAACATCTCAAAATGGGGGAAGAGAAACTGATGAATGCAGCGACAGAAAAGCGGGCACGCAGAAAGGAGCGCAGCAACTTCAACAGACCAGAGACCACACACAAATGTGACCTTTGCGACATAGACTGTGACTCCTGTATTGGTCTCTTCAGCCACAAGCGACGCTGCTCTAGCCGAGATGTGGAGCAAGCAGCCAACTAGCATGCATCACCCATGGTCAGCCATGACCAAGGGGGCCTAAGAAGATATATTTTCAACAGTTTGAAGGCACGACCTTTCATGAATCATCTTCATTATGTAATCATGATGCAAGTAATTAAGGCAAATATGTTTTAATTGTTTTAAAAATAAGGGAATACAGATAGGTATGGGCATGAATGAGGGCATTGAAGACATGGCAATATATTTCCATGATAGTGTGCTATTTGAGGTGAAACATGATGGTGGTGGCAACATCATGTCTTGCCATGCTTGCTCCACTTGGAGATTAAGGTGGTGCTAAAATATTGTAGACAAATAATTGCAGCGCATCTTGTGACACTGTGCACTGCTGGTGGAGAGAATTAATGTCTTCTTCTTGCGTTTGAGGCAGCAGAAATTATGTAACGCCCTCCAGGCGCTGTAGCCAGTGCAATGTGCTGTTGTCAAGGGTCGTGAGGTCTACCCCTCCACCAGGGGGATGGAGGACAGTGCAATTGAAAATGACGTGCTGCGCTGTTTGCTGGTCTGCTCCACACACACAGGCTGCTGATGGACACAACCCCCAACGATGCATGTTGGCATTGAACCGGCCGACCCCTGTGCAGAGCCGGTTCAGGTCGACCCACTCTTTGCGGGGCATGTCCGAGCCGGGTGGGGCTGTGGTGTTCGGTGCGACAGTGAATTGGGGAGGTCGCAATGTCTGTTCCCAGCTGGTTCTCCATGCTCCTAGTATGTTGAAACTGGAGCCACAGAGGGTCCCAGTTGCTGTGAATCCTGGGCGAGGTGGTGCAAAGGATGTTTGGCATCCGATGAGGAGACAGCAGAATTAATGTTAGGGTGGTGGATGGGGTACAAATCAATTAGGTTGCCTTGTTCTGTGTGGCATTGCATTGTTTGAATCTTATTGAGCTGCAGTCATGCAGACAAGTGCAAAATATTTCACACTACTGACTTGCCTTTTGGAAACGGTAGAAAGGCTTTTCAATATCAAAGGATGAGTCAACTTGCCACTGATATTGGCTCTCACCTCTTCTATATGTCCAGTCCAGTTGCATTTATGGTTAATGTTAACTCCTGGATCTTGAACTTTGGAATATTTTTGGCAACAATACTGCCATTGAATGACAAGGATTAATGGTTTCCCTGTCCCTTGCTGCAGGTGGTCATAGCCTGGTACTGCCATGGTGTGAATGTTATTTGTCACTCAGCAGCCTATGGCTGAATGTTGTCTTGGTCTTTCTGCATATGGCGAGGACTGCTTCATTCATTGAAGAGTTGTGAATGGAGTGGAACATGAAGAACAATTTTGCCTCCTTTAGCTGCATGGACTCAAGATGCATTATTTTTTTGCTGTGGAAAATAGGTTCACCATTGCTACTCAAATTAACATTAGCAGAAATTATAGTAATCATTGTTTTAATGTTGTCTTGTAATATACACCTTTTAGCATATAAATTTAATGGGCAAATAATGGTTATATCAGTACAAGTCCTTCATGTCACCAGAAACATCTTTACTACATTACAGAAATAAATGCTTTAAATATTATGTTTGTGTATGCTGCAATAATGCAGTAATTAGCCTGTAATTTTGCTAAATGGTCCATAGACCAATCAGATTTCCACTCGTATTAGCTTTCTTGCCTGTTTGAGTGGAAAGTTTGTTGAAGGCTTGCTACGTATCGCACTGAATTTTCAAATTTGAATTTCTCAAACCACATCATTAAAAAAAATCAGAGATAAAAAAACGTTAAAATACAGTCATGCTTTCACTCATCTATAGAGTTATAAGGCAGAATTCTGAAAGAAAGCGAAAGTGCAGCAAGCACAGAGAGAGGGAGAACAAAGATGTTGAAGTAGAGGTAGAGATTCAGATGAGAGTAGGAGGTCATGGGTGTGCTTCTGTTGGCACAATCACACACCAACAATAGGAAAATGGGTGCTTTGTTATACTGCAATGGATTGTTACATGTAAAAACGTTA
This sequence comes from Rhinoraja longicauda, assembly GCF_053455715.1. NCBI lineage: Eukaryota > Metazoa > Chordata > Chondrichthyes > Rajiformes > Arhynchobatidae > Rhinoraja > Rhinoraja longicauda. The sequence continues at coordinate 63,477,448 of NC_135954.1, read as the reverse complement.
TGTATTATGGTTATATTAATTTTATGCTAGATTTGTACTGATGAATCTGTGTGGCAGTTTTACATTTGCCACTTCCTATTTATACACCGCATCACAACAAGCAGATGTTCTTCATGCAAAGCTACAAAACAATATTGCGGCAAATCAGTGAAATTGGTCTGATAATTGCAGTCTGTATAACAAAATAACTATACCCAGACATTCTTTGTAACAAAATCATATTTTTATATTGCCATCTACTCTTTCATTGTTTGCGCATTGGCCGCTATGCACTACAAAATTTTCAGGTTGAAGCAGAAGACAAAGGCGAAAAGAAACAACACATGAAATCAATTTATTTCAGGTCTTGGTCAATATAGTATATTTGGCTCCTTGGGATTAAATCACAGCATTCCTCTCTGAACTGGAATGATCAGCAATTTTTCACAATTGTACAAATGGTATGGAAAATGAGCCATTTGGATAATTTTGGAGCTGCATCACCATGCACCCTGTAGTTTTGTACCATTACCATTAGCTTGGCTGAATAACAAAAAAATCTTACTGCTTTAACATTTTTTAATCCCTAAAAGGAACAGGCTGGGTCAGACTGAATCTGACCCATTGTCTTATCTTGTCATATGCAGTAGACACGAAATGCTGGAGTATCTCAGCGGGTCAGGCAGCATCTCTGGAGAGAAGGAATGGATGACGTTTCGAGTCGAGACCCTTCTTCAGACTGATGTCAAGGGAGTGGGCGGGACAGAGGTAGAATGTAGTCTGAAACAGTAAGACTGGTGAGAGAACAGGGAAGGGGGAGGAGATGGAGAGAGAGAGAAAACAGGGGCTATTTGAAGTTAGAAAAGTCAATATTCATACTGCTCAGGTGTAAGTTACCCAAGCGAAATATGAGGTGCTGTTCCTCCAATTTGCGCTGGGCCTCACTCTGACAATGGAGGAGGCCCAGGACAGTAAGGTCAGATTGGGAATGGGAGAGGGAGTTAAAGTGCTGAGCAACCGGGAGATCAGGTAGGTTAAGGCGGACTGAGCGGAGGTGTTCAGTGAAATGATCGCCGAGCCTGTGCTTGGTCTCGCTGATATACTGGAGTTGACACCTGGAACAGCGGATACAGGAGATGAGGTTGGAGGAGGTGCAAGTGAACCTCTGCCTCACCTGAAAAATCTGTTGGGGTCCTTGGATAAAGTTGCAGGGGGAGGTAGAGGGACTGGTGTTGCATCTCCTGCAGTCACAGGGGAAAGTACCTAGGGAGGGGGTGGTTTGGGTGGGAAGGAACGAGTTGACCAGGGAGTTGTGGAGGGAACAGTCACTGCGGAAAGCAGAAAGGGGTGGAGATGGGAAGATGTGGCCAATGGTGAGATCCCATTGGAGGTGGCGAAAATGTTGAAGGATTCTTTGCTGTATGTGATAGCTGATGGGGTGGAAGGTGAGGTTAAGGGGGACTCTTGTCCTTGTTACAAATGGGGGAAGGGGGAGCAAGAGCGGACCTGCAGGATATTGAGGAGACCCTAGAGAGAACCTCATCTATAATGGAAGGGGGGTACCCCCGTTCCCTAAAGAAGGAGGACATCTCCGATGACCTGGTATGGAAAACCTTACCCTGAGCGCAGATGCGGTGTCGATGGAGGAATTGGGACTAGGGGATAGAGTATTTTACAGGAAGCAGGGTGGGAAGAAGTGCAATCTAGGTAGCAAAGGGAGTCAGTGGGTTTGTAATAGTTGTCAGTCAATAGTCTGTCTCCTGTGATGGAGAAGGTGAGATCTAGAAATGATAGGAAGATGTTGGAGATGGTCCAAGTGAATTTGAGTGCAGGATGAAAATTAGTCGTAAAGTTGATGGTGAGTGAGTTTTGCATGGGTGCAGGAGGTAGCACCGATGCAGTCATCAATGTAGTGGAGGTAGAGTTTGGGGATAGGGCCAGTGTATCCCTGGAACAGTGATTGTTCAACATACCCTCCAAAGAGGCAGGCATTGCTGGGGAACATGTGAGTGCCTGTAGCTACGCCTTGGATTTGGAGGAAGTTCGTTCATTCGTGTGTCAGACGACGTTCTGCCATCACTTTGCCACAGCCAGTGCCACATCTGTGCCTCTGCAGAGATCGTCCGCAGTGCATGGCGCTCCGCCACGTCAGTAGGTGGGCCATTGTCTGTGCCTCTCCACAGTTACATTTGTCAGAGTCCAAGAAGCCCCACTTCTTCAGGTTGAGTGCGCAACGTTCCACTCCAGTGCAGAGGCGGTTTAGGGCTTTCCAGGTAGTATAAGGCAGGTGGTGTCCTGGTGCCAACTGTTGTTTGGTTTTGGTACCTGGCACGGTTGGCTTTAGTTCCATGAAGATGTTCCGACTCTTCATGCGTTTCTTGGCATGTTGGTGATTGTGCAAGGGGTGACGGGGGTCTGTGTTCCCATTGAAGCGTTCTACTGCAGCTGCCCAATTATTGGAAGTGGGAGAAGTCGAAGAAGTTGTTGAGGGTAAGGACCAGCTGTGCAACGCGGAGGAGAGTGTTAGTAGACGGAAATTGGCTGGATCTGTGGTCGAGGAAGATACGGAGGGCTTTAAGACCTTCCTGGTGGGGGATGGAGGAGTAGAGTGACGAGACATCCATAGTAAAGATGAGGGTGTGTGGGCCTGGAAAACGGAAGTCATTGAAGAGACGAAGAGTGTGTGAGGTGTCGTGGACATAGGTAGGGAGGGATTGGACCAGGGGGGGATAGGATGAAGTCGAGGTATGTGGAAATTCATTCGGTGGGATATGAACAAGCAGAAAAAATGTGTCTGCCAAGACAGTTCTCTTCATGGATTTTGGGGAGAGGGTAAAATCCGGCCGTGTGGGGCTGGTAATGATAAAGTTGGAGGCTTTAGAGGGCAGAGAGCCGGAAGTAATGAAATCAGAAATGGTGTGTGATATTAAGGTCTGATGCTCGTCTGTGGGATCATAGTCCAAGGATAAGTAGGAGGAGGTGGCTGAGAGTTGTCGCCGGGCCTCAGTCCGGTAGAGGTCAGCGTGCCAGACTACCACGGCACCTCCCTTGTTGGCGGGTTTGATTATCAAGTCGTGGTTGCTGCAGAGTGAGCGGAGGGCTGTGTCATCTGCAGTACCTGTGTACCTGTAATAACAAGGTCCAGATATGAAAAGCTGGCTAAGCTGACTTCAGCGCACCTGCAGTGAAGCAGCATGCACACATAGAAAAGGCCTCATGCAGCGTATCAAAGAGTGCGAGAGTTATATAGTACAAAAACAGTCCCTTCAGCCCAATCCATCTATGATGACCAAGTTATCCTAGGGTTCTGTCAACGTTATGCCCTGATGACCTTTTGATGCCTCACTACTTCCAATAACTTTTGAGCTATTTTTTGCCCTGATAATCAAAATTGGCTAGAGTAATTAAAAAGTACAGAAATTAGTAAATCTCTACAAGGCCAGAGGCCACAAACGAGCAGGATTTGGCCTAATTGTCATTATAGAATGAAGCATGTGCTGGTTATTGTTGTTCTGTTTATTACTTACATTGTAACATTCAGTTGGAAAAAACATCATTTTTATTTGTATACGAGACCAAGTGGAACCATTGGGCAAAGCCTACATTGGTGCAGCACCCTCTCCTCTCCAACTCCCCTCCCCCCTCTCCCCCCTCTCCCCCCTCTCCCCCCTCCCCTCCCCTCCTCCCTTTCCCCCTCCCCCTCCCTTTCCTCCCCCTCCCTTTCCCCCTCTCCCCTCCTTCTTCCCCTTCCTTCCCCTCCTCCCCTCCCCCTCCCTCCCCTCCCCCTCCCTCGACCCGGATGCCGCCTACTGGAGGTTGCATAGCAACCCGCCTCCTGGCCCAGGTGGCTGCCATTAGTGGGGCGGGGGCAGGGGTGTGGAGGGGTGGAGAGTCCTGTCCCGTCCAGTCCCGGTACGGGGGTTCAGTGCGGTGGGTAGACAGCGACGCTTCTCCCACTGATGGCCTGAATGGCCGCTGATGCCGCTGGACTCTAGGCGCCGTGGGGAAGGTGCTGAGCCGGCCGGGGAGAGGAGGGGGGACGGGGAGCCGAGTGCAGGCCCAGTGCCAGGCCTAGGCCTTGGCCTCCACCTCCACCAACGGCTGGCCTCACCGCCGCTGCTGCCGCCTTTCCCCTTGGCCCACCCCAGGCCCAGGTTCCGGCTGCTTCCCCCAGCACCAGGCCTGGCATTCAGGCCGCTTCGGAGCTGGCAAACCCGTCCCCAAGAGACAGGTGGCCCAGCCCTGCTCCTACCCGATATCAACGGGCCCCAACTGTGCAGGCGCAAAAGTGTTTGTTCTGCGCACGCGCGGACCCGTTTGTTCTGCAGATGCGGCGGCCATTGATAAGTACCAGATCAATGGGGCCCCAACTGCGCATGCGTGGTTTTTAAACTTTAAAATGTGAATAACTTAAAAAATATAACACCAATTTCAATGAACCTGCTATAGGACCACGGGACGACAGTGAGTAAGGTGGGCCTAAAATTGTCGCACTATCGTGTACCGTTTTGGCTGTAGTTCAGGAACAAGTGAGCAAACAAGAGTTTTAGTATATAGATTAGCATAGTTAAAAGTCCATTTGAAACCTGTTTTTGATTGCTAGTTTCTTTGCATGTGTAAACCATTTTTTCACCAACATTAACATTAAACTCTTAAAAATGTTGCTGATTATCAGGGTGCTCTGTTTGCCAGGCTAAAAGATCCAAGGGGCAGATGGGGAGAGATGGCTAAGCAATTGAACATAGTGCATCATAAAAAATGAAAGCTGGCAGAAAGTCAAAATGTTTTTTTGTAATTTCAAGAAAATTGCCAAGGACAGTCTTTCAGCCTATGATTCCTTCTTCCTCCAGTAAAAAAAGAGTAACTCTGTTTGTCTTGTGTTTACAGATCATGGATGGCTAAAGGAATCCTGGTGAGCACACTTACTCTGAAAAATAGTTATAAATGAGCAAACAATTACTGATTACACACCATATGGCATCATGACCTTGCATATTAGTTACAACTGATAATGAAGATATTGTATTTATGATTACAGCTACATCTGTGAGCATTATTTTATACAGTAATAGATACATTGGTAATATAATTCATGGGGATCGCCTTTGATACCTCTAATGTTCAGCCTGGAACTTTGGACATAGCAATTTTAGCTACTGGTCTTGATGTACTATCCATAGCTTTAAAATAAGGAATAGATAGAATCTGGAGATAAATACACACCGCCTCCTTAAATAGACATCCTTCCTGTGAGTGAGGACAAGGTAAAATCCTTGGAAGAAGCAAACAGATAGACATCTTTCAATATATAATTTTATTTCTAAATCCAATGAAACTGCATTTCAATATTTTGAGCATCCACCCTATGGAGCACAACGGAGGAATCTTTAAGTGTTTCAAGAAATGGGATTGAATTTCATCTCTAGTTTTAAATTAATTTGAAGAAATTCAAATATAATTCTTGCAAACGGCTGAAAATAGGCAATAGACAATAGGTGCAGGAGTAGGCCATTCGGCCCTTCGAGCCAGCACAACCATTCAATGTGATCATGGCTGATCAAGAAAATAAGTGAACACAGCTCAATATGTCTAGTCCATAAACCTTTTAAAGCAAAATAAAAGAAAAGCCATATTATTTTATTCGTGGAGAGATTTCTGGAATTTTGAGTCAAATCATCTTGGGTCATATAGCGAACATTAACTTATGGTGTAAATGACTGAGGAAGTTTTGGTTGAATGAAGTGCTAGTTTTAAAACCATGACCCAGTTCCCAAAATTTATTTGGTGCTTTTAAAAATATCCTATCATATGTGACTGCCACTTTTTAATCTAGTTCCATATATCTAATCTAAAAGCAGGTAAGAGTTGATATGTCCCAGTTTTATGCAGGCATTGGTTTTGCAAAATAAAATGTTGGCAAAGTTTTTAGCACAGTATCTAATTATGGAGTTTCACAGTAAACAATGTAATTTTTTTTAATGTATTAATTTACTGATATCCAGACTGTAATTTCTATATCTTTGGATACTTTTCTTTAATAGTTTCAGTCCGTTATAATAAGTATTGAAAAGCCTCCATGATTATTTTTCCTTGAATATCGCATACTTAATGGGGATAAACTATGGTCAGATGACTCAAAATGGAATTTAAATAAATAAAATATGACTTACAATGTAACTTTAAAACTCTTTTGAGTGCTGATGAGGATTACAGGAGATGTTGGTGTATTTTTAAATCACTAAATTCGGCATTTATACATCTGATCAATCAACACGATGCATGACCAAGCAGATGAATACTGTCCTTTGTGAAGGTACAAAATACTCAAAAAAGTATTGCCCGCTGTTTAAACTACCCTCACTTGTCCTCCTCATTGAAATGTGTGCCAGTGAATATGTTGCCAATTCTCCATTGTTTATTTTACCCTGTCGGTCAACATCAAAATTATATTAACTCTGAAGCCAGCGGTCCCTATCGGATTATAATTATTTTCCCTATTCCATGTCGGTTCACCCATCACTTGTTCCCATTTTGATCCGATAAGTGAAACTTATAAAGTTAATATTATTGCTCGGCCTACTTGAAGTCAATTATCATTTTTACAGCCAGTATTGTTCAAACCCTCACTTAGGAGAGATCAATACCAAGCTTTATTTTTTTATGAAGACAATACAGTACTTTGGTTTTTAGAGTGTTAGGTCTGCTAGCTTTTTTTTTAAATCCTATGGGTTTTTGGCCTGCTATAGTCCCTCAGCTGTCACTAGTTTAGGAAAGTGATGATCTTACAAGTCATTTCAATTGTCTAGAATTACACTTGTATCACTGGCACCAGCGTATGGAACACTGTATACCCCTAGGCCCAGCTCCCTGTCTTTCAAGAAACTCAGAATGATAGCATTTGGCAAAGATAGTTTTGACAGAAACTGAACTCCTTTCCATATTTTTGCAAAATCTGGCCACTGGGGACTTGACATCGAGCAGTAAATTATCATCTTTTTGCTTTATAATGGCGAAGTCCCCAGCTCTTCTTAATGGGTCCATCTCTCCCACAGAATGACGCGTGGTTAAATCTCCATTATTTTACAGATTTTTTTTTTTTCATTTTTACAACATTTATCTTTCAGTGGATAATTGATGATGATTACTCAATATAACATAGATTAAATAAGGAAAAAGAGATGATGGTCAATAATCTGAATGCTAACTGTACACAATTCTAAATAATATTTCCTATGGGGAAAATAGGTAAGGTATTGAAAACTTTATATAAGTAAAATAAAATATCACATATAAAAAGCTTCAGATTTACAATATTTTGGAGGTTAAAAGCATTTTATAGGGTTAAAATGATATTTACTCCGTCTCGCTGCAACCACATAAGAAATTTACAGTAGTAATTTCACTGATATAGATATTAAAACTAATTTGTCACACATCATTTATTCCCCATTTCACTTCCTGGAAGCTAGTTATTCTATTGCTACCAATTGTGCACTGTGATCTAATACTTCACAATATGTATTGCTTCTTTTCCTTTCTCTGTAATTGTCTACGGTTGTCATTTTAAAATCTGTAATTTTAAGATTCAAGTAAGATCAGGGCATAGCTTTAAGGCAAGAGGGGAAAAGTTTAAAGGGGATGTGCAGGGGAAGGTTTTTTTTAACAAAGAGGTTGGTGAGTGCCTGGAAAGCACCGCTGGGAAAGGTGCTTGAAGCAGATATGTTCATGGCATTTAAAAGACTTTTGGATAGGTATACGGATATACAGGGAATGGAGGGATATGGGTTATGTGCAGGTAGATCCGTCATGATCTTTGCATCCTGTCTGGCACGGACAGTGTAGGCTGAAGGGCCTGTACTTGTTCCATGTTTATTACAGTTATCGTCACACCAATCTTCCCCCTTTCATATCATATCATATATATACAGCCGGAAACAGGCCTTTTCGGCCCTCCAAGTCCGTACCGCCCAGTGATCCCCGTACATTAACACTATCCTACACCCACTAGGGACAATTTTTACATTTACCCAGCCAATTAACCTACATACCTGTACGTCTTTGGAGTGTGGGAGGAAACCGAAGATCTCGGAGAAAACCCACGCAGGTCACGGGGAGAACGTACAAACTCCTTACAGTGCTGCACCCATAGTCAGGATCGAACCTGAGTCTCCGGCGCTGCATTCGCTGTAAAGCAGCAACTCTACCGCTGCGCTACCGTGCCGCTTTGAAATAAGTTAAATCTTTTTAAATGAGGTGCAAATGATCCGTGATGTTCATCGAAGAAAACTTTATAGAATTACCTCATTCACTCACTTAATGCTACTGGTTTTAAACTATGAGAAGTAATCAGTTGAATCAAATCTCCACCCAATGTAGAAATTGTCTGATTTTTCATTCCATCAGTTTTCAGCCTTTGAGACAGGAGACTATATCTTAGTCCTCTATAAGCAGTGTCGTTTATAACGTATGCTTACTGACTGACTGAGTGAAGAATTTCTATTTTATCAGTGGCAACATCTTTTATGTGAGATGTTTGACAAAATGTACTGATTGCCGGTCCTATGCACACTTCCAAGAAATGCACTCCTTATACCTCAACCAGAATCATACATTGGCAATAATTAACCAGTTTGTGGCCTCCTTTTGCTCTGGTATTTCATTTCATTCTTCACATGTTTAAATTATAATGTTTTATTCTTAATTGTTTACTGTATATCGTGTTGTTACTTGCGAGCAAAGCACCAAGGCAAATTCCTTGTATTATTCAATTCAAATTTATTCAATTCATTCATTCTTTTGCTGTATGTAGGATCCTGCTGTGTGTACAAAACAGCAGCTATTTTCATCTATTTAATAACTGTAGCAAAGTAATTCATTTTGAATACAAATATTGCAGCAATTTTATAATTTAGTATAATTGCACACTTTTTCTTAAGTTGTGAAGACTTTTCAAAGTAAAAAAAAGCCAAACCAAAAACATGCCTTTATTTTGCTTTAAGAACTAAATGGGTATTTTTATTTTTCAAAGATAAAAATTGAAAGGAATGCTTTCATTCATTTTCAATGGAACTCAAAACAGTCTGATTCATTGCATTTCATTTGGAGCAAGAAATGGGGTCAAATGTAAAGAATATTCTTTATTTTTGTGCTGCACATCCTATTATATCCTTAGTTGGCCATATTCCCATTCATCATGCATTACTTAATGAGATTTTTTAGTAAGTTAGCTGATCATGCATATATATTAACCATCACACTTCTCATTGTTGCTTTCGATTATGCTTTTCAACAAACATGCCAGAAACAGCCGGGCACTGTTTTATTAACAACTTTGCAAAAAGTTTGGATGCCAGGATGACTATTTATTAATAATAAACACAAAACGCTGCAGTAACTCAGCGGGTCAGGCAGCATCTCTGGAGAAAAGGAATAGGTGATGTTTCTGGTCGGAACCCTTCTTTCCAAGGAGAAGGAAAATGGATTCTGAACTGAAATGTTCTCCAGAATCTGCCTGACCCGTTGAGTTACTCCAGCATTTTGTGTCTATCTTCTGTATAAACCAGCATCTGCAGTTCCTTCCTACTCATTTGTTGTGGGAAGAACTAACTGACTGTCCTGCAAAACTGCACATCTTTTCTGTAACACTTTCTATATTATAGCGTAACATTGATAGAACCCTCATAGAAGTCAATGACCCAATCCATACCAATTTTCCAACAGATAGATGTGTCATGATTACAAAGTAATTAAGAATAAATACAAAGCAACAAATGCAGATAATCATTTTATCACTATCAAGGAATTAGTGCCAGTATTAGTCACTTGTCACCACTAGATTAGTTCATTATAGATCAAATATGGCAAGGACTAAAATATCTTTCAAGCAAAACATTGATTTAAATTGGGCATACAGAGCCTTTGTTATTTCAACTGTTTGAATTTACTATCTCTCTGTTTGTATCTTGATTCATGTCCCAAAATCAAACCATTAAAATTCCATTTTAACAGCACCATTTACTTTGGACTCCAAAAGGAAAATTCAAGCAAAGAGATTGAATATTAAGGGAAGCAAGTTAAAGATGAGGAAGTTAAGTACAACATTTTCTTACAGAAAGTCCAACAGATGTGCTGAGCAAGTTGCTAAGGAAGGCTGGAGGCCCTTGACAGTCCAAAGCAGTAATGTTAAGATTTTTAATTATTTCCCCAGAGGAAAACCATGGCTTTCATTGTTCAGTAATTGATCCCCTTTGGGATCAATTACCTTTCCTCTTAAGACATTTGGGGCCTTCTTAAGGCCCAGTAAGAACCAATGACTGCTCTCAGTTCTCAGCTGGTGTAGCATCCACTGGGCCTTAGGAGGATGTAGTGGTTGAAATTCCTGGGAATGCTCCAGGCACATTCCCAAGGCTGGTAACAGATGCAAGGAAGGCAGGCGAGCACAAATCGGTGTCCATCCTCCTGATCACACTTTTGGCGAAGTGTACCATTTGGACAAACCCATTGATTATCCACCTCAATATTTGTCTCCCCCAAACCAGAAATTTCAAGTCAGATATTTCATCCTTTTTATCGATGAGTGAGAACACCTTATGGAAATACTGTAGAATAAGAATATTAATAGTAGCACCCTCATCTTGCCGGCAGACAAGAGTGAGAATGGAATTCATAAGTTCATAAGTCAAAGGAGCAGAATTAGGCCATTCTGCCCATTAAGTCTACTCCAACATTCATTCATGGCTGATCCAACTTTCCCTCTCAACCCCATTCTCCCTACTTTTCCCAATAATCCTTGACAGGCCTACTAATCAAGAATCTGATAATCTCTGCGTTAAAAATCGCAGTGACTTGGCCTCCACAGCCGTCTGTGGCAATGAATTCCACAGATTCAACAGAATATACTCCAAAAATCATGATTTATACCAACAAGTTATTTTGCAATTTCTTTAATTTCCCTATTCTCCAAATATGAGCTCAGTTAATAGTTTGTTTCGTTACTTCTGTGAACCAAAGTAACAATTATTGCTCTGTTCCATGTTTCAAGCTATTGCCGGTTTACTTTTTGAAGTTTAATGGCTCCAAATTTCATGAATAGTTCACAAACTGCAGGATAAATCACAAATCTCTTTATTATTCCATTGTTTATACACCATTCCTATTATTAATATCACTTTCTTTAATACATTTTCCATTTCCAGTGCTTGCCACAATGGCATGAAGATACCAGTCCTTTTTTAATTCTTTTTTTGTTTTCTCTTCATGCATTCCCCACAGGACATTTCAGATTGGACATTTATTGGGAAGGAAATCTTTAACTGCAAACCTATACCTTATTAGATATTAAGAGATACTGCCAGTAGTGCCTGGTGCTTGAAAATGAATCTTAAGATCAGTTTTAATGCACATCTAAATAGACAACATAGGACTAAATGGACTATCAATTATTTTACTGTAATCCAAAACTAAAATTCCAGCTAACAAATTCAGATATTATATTACCAAATGTATTGAGCAAGAATATTAGTTTAAAGGCTTTTCTGCTGCATTTGTTGATTTTCCTATTCTGGCCTGGTTTCCAATAGACAGGTTTCACCTAAACTAAACTGGGAACAGTGCCCTGATGAACTAAATTAATGAGCTGTGGATAGTACTCAAACTATTAAAATGGGAAGTGCAGTGTGGCTTCAGGTAAAATGTTATTTATATATGTATGGATATTTGTTATGGTTATTGTACATACATTTTTCATAGTCATTACACATTTAATGTATCATTACACAAATATTTACCCAGTAAATGTTGTGTATTAATACATTTAATATGCCAGGAATGGATTGAGAATTTACTGGAAACAGTCCAAAAATTATCCTTATTGGTTTGCACATATCTTGAATGTCAAGACAGACTAGTTAATGCCATATTTGTAATATTGTCATTGAGTCATACAGCATTTGTGTTGATGTTGACTAAAATGCCTCATCTAAGTTTGTCCCATTTGCCTGTGTTTGATCCATATCCTTCTAAACATTTCCTATCCATGTACTTGTCCAAGTGTGCTATAGGCCAAGTGACTTTTAGGTGACAACATAATTACATTACATAGCCTTCATTGGGATGTGGTTGCATGATCCCCATGCCTCAAGCAAGGTAAATACTGTTTTGCAGTTTTAAAAAGAGAAAGTCGAAGAAACGGGGACAAAAGTAATGAAATAAAGAATAAACCCCCAAATTAAAACAGTTTAATGAGGAATATTTGCTATAACCACAATGAGTGAAAGGTAGCAATAACAAAAGATTTCAATGTTGGAAATATCGAAGACCAGAGGACATATCTTTAAGGTTAGAGAAAGCCATTTTAAGGACTTGTTTCTCTGATGTTGGGGAACTCTGGGATGATTTAACATGGTTCATTTAATGAACCCATCTTCATGAAGATGGTTGTAAATTACATTCTGAGCTTAGCTATCATTGAGGATGAGAAATTCATTGAAGTTCTGCCTCCGTTGTTTTACAGTCCATTGTCATTCATAAAGAAATGTGACAGGACCTGTGATCTGATCTGTTATTTAAGGGATAGTTTAATTTCTATTGTTTAATTTCTATTGTTTAGTAAACATGCATTTCTGGATAGGTGTTTCATCAAATGGGAATCTTATTTTCAGATTTTCCCTATACTTCTGGCAAGCTCTTCCCCGTTTTTCTCTGAACATAGGTGTTTGAGGGATATGGCAGATGAAATGAAAGAGCACCTTTTTTGCGAAGCCAGATGCCAGTCAGTTAACCGACATTACTTAGATAAGATGTCCCAATCAGGATGCCCCAACCAACTATGCCCTCTCATCTTTGTCATTTCCACCCTGGAAATGTCATGTCAAAAGTCTTGTCAACTTAACAACATAAGATATAGATTATGATTCATTCAGAATAAAAATTGCTAATTTGTTGATAGGAATAATAGGCTTGATTAGAAGCTGTTTAGGGTTATAACTTACAGAGTTATACAGCATGGAAACAGGCCCTTTGGCCCAACTTGTTCCTAGTGACCAAGATGTCCCATCTAAGCTGTCCCATCACCATTTCCCTGTGATTGGCCCATATTCCTCCTAACCTTTCCTATCCTTGTATCTGTTTTTTTAAATGCTGTTATAGTACTTGTCTCAACTACCACCTCTGGTAGATCATTCCATATACCAACCACCCTCTAGATGAAAAGAGTTGCCCCTCAGATTCCTATTAAATCTTAGCTCCCTCATCTTAAATCATCTTAAAGATGCAATAAGGCTGCAGGGTGACTTGGACAGGTTGTGTGAGTGGGCGGGTACATGGCAGATGCAGTTTAATGTAGATAAGGGTGAGGTTATTCACTTTGGAAGTAAGAATAGAAAGGCAGATTATTATCTGAATGGTGTCAAGTTAGGAGGAGGGGGAGTTCAACGAGATCTGGGTGTCCTAGTGCATCAGTCAATGAAAGGAAGCATGCAGGTACAGCAGGCAGTGAAGAAAGCCAATGGAATGTTGGCCTTCGTAACAAGAGGAGTTGAGTATAGGAGCAAAGAGGTCCTTCTACAGTTGTACCGGGCCCTGGTGAGACCGCACCTGGAGTACTGTGTGCAGTTTTGGTCTCCAAATTTGAGGAAGGATATTCTTGCTATGGAGGGCGTGCAGCGTAGGTTCACTAGGTTAATTCCCGGAATGGCGGGACTGTCGTATGTTGAAAGGCTGGAGCGATTGGGCTTGTATACACTGGAATTTAGAAGGATGAGGGGGGATCTTATTGAAACATATAAGATAATTAGGGGATTGGACACATTAGAGGCAGATAACATGTTCCCAATGTTGGGGGAGTCCAGAACAAGGGGCCACAGTTTAAGAATAAGGGGTAGGCCATTTAGAACGGAGATGAGGAAGAACTTTTTCAGTCAGAGGGTGGTGAAGGTGTGGAATTCTCTGCCTCAGAAGGCAGTGGAGGCCAGTTCGTTGGATGCTTTCAAGAGAGAGCTGGATAGAGCTCTTAAGGATAGCGGAGTGAGGGGGTATGGGGAGAAGGCAGGAACGGGGTACTGATTGAGAGTGATCAGCCATGATCGCATTGAATGGCGGTGCTGGCTCGAAGGGCTGAATGGCCTACTCCTGCACCTATTGTCTATTGTCTATTGTCTATAATGTCCTCTGGTTTGTAATGCAATGATCCATTTGTAGAGGGGAGTGCTGACTCCAAGTTCCCCAAGCTTGGAGATGAACTTGGATCGGATAATGGTACTGAAAGAAGTCCATGAACAGGAGTTGTATAGCCTCGGTGTAATCTACTATCTTACACTCTTGTACTTGAGTATTATTGTGCCTATGTATAGTAAGATTGTTACTGAACTGCATACAAAAAAATAATTTCACGATAACCTAGGTGCATGTGACAATAAAGTACCATTGAACCGTTAAAGTCCTAACCTGCCCATCCTTTCCCTATAGCACAGGCTCTTGAGTCCCTGCAACATCCTCGTAACTTTTCACTGCATGCTTTCCAGCTTAATGACATCCTTCTTTTAGTAGAGTGACCAAAACTGAACATAGCACTCCAAATGCAACCTCACCAATGTCTTGTACAACTGTAACATAGTGTCCCAACTTCTTTACTCAATACCATGACTGATGAAGACCAATGTACCAAAGGCCTTGTTTAGAGCCCTATATACCTGTGACAGCACTTTCAGGGAACTATGTACCTGGAGACCTAGATCCCCCTGCTCTACAACATTCCCCAGGGCTTTACCATTCACTGTGAAGGTCCTGCCCTGGTTTGACTTCACAAAATGCAGCACCTCACACTTAATCTGCTTTAAACTCCATGAGCCATACTATTCAAAGTTTAATTCTTATATAATTTTATTTGTGTATTCAAAATAAATTAGTTTAATGTGAGAGTTGATCAATATAAACTCTATCTTTCCTTTCTCTTCATTAGTATGAAATCTTACCAAGCATGTGCTTCTATTTCTCTTGTAAGTAACTTTTAAAGGAGTCTTCTGTGAGTAATATCTGTATGTCCTTTATGCTCGGGACAGTTTTATAAGCCAAGAATAAGAAAGGTTATAACTTCAGGGACCACAGTTTTCTGTTTGGAAAATCATTCTAAGTTGCAGGAGGATGAAAGTGGTGTTAACAAAACTTGTAGATGATTTCAATAATGTCTAGATGAAGATCTAGATATTGTTTAGTTTAGTTTAAAGATACAGCACAGAAACAGGCGCTTTGGCCCACCGAGTCCGCACGAGCAGCGATCCCCATGCACTAACACTATCCTACACACTAGGGACAATTAACATTTTTTACTGAAGCCAATTAACTTAAAACCTGTACGTCTTTGGAATGTGGGAGGAAAATGGAGCACCCGGGGAAAACCAACGCAGATACAGGGAGAATGTATAAACTCTGTGCAGGAAGCACCCATTGTCAAGATCGAACCCTGGTCTCTAGTGCTGTAAGGCAGCAACTCTACCGCTGCACCACCGTGCCGCCCTACTCTTTGAAAAAATTAATTCCATATCTTAGCACTATCACATTTTAGCAGATTGTTCTATTGTTACCTTTGGGAGCTGAAAGTGGAATGCAAAGAATCCTTTATTGCAGCAGACATTCAAGATACGGTTGTATCATCTGGCTTGGGCTGTCAATTTAGTTGCTAGGCATCTAAATAAATCTTCATTACTCTGACTGATGCTGCTATTTTATTGATCTTGAGTGTGCCTTGAAAATATGGAGCCACTTACATCTTTCAGAAGCACTAACCCATGTTTAATTAATACAATTTAGATAATATGTTTTACTTTACGGAGTAAATGAACTAAAAAAATTTGGCATTTCAGTGAAGAACCAGCTGGTTTCTACTTAGATGCCTTCATCACATGACAGTCGTATAACAGGATCAAGGCACTTCTCTTGGACATATGAAAGCCGATGTAAGTTTTATGCATGGCACAGGTGATATATTGTGGTAATGAGTAAAGTAAAAGAACTGATAGCTTTAGTAAGAGTCCCAATACACACTATTCCTAATTGACAAGTCAAAACAGTCATTTTTAACTGGCAATGTAAAAACTGGGTGATATGTAATGCTTTGCAGCTTTTTTATCTTCTAATATTTAATTATATACTAGAGATTGGGCCCAAACCTCTCCTGCATTGGTGCAGCACCCTCTCCTCTCCCCTCTCCCTCCCCCTCCTCCTCCCACCTCCCCCCCCCTCCCCTCCCCCACCTCCCCCCCCTCCCCCCTCCCCCCCCTCCTCCCCCCCTCCCCCTCCCCCCACCTCCACTCCCCTCCCCTCCCCTCCCCTCCCCCTCCCCTCCCCTCCCTCCCCTCCCCTCCCCCTCCTCCCCTCCACCCCTCCCCTCCTCCCCCCTCCCCTCCCTCCTCCCCCCTCCCCCCTCCCCCCTCCCCTCTCCTCCTCCCTCCTCCCCTCCCCTCCCTCCTCCCCTCCCTCCCCTCCCCCTCCTCCCCTCCCCCTTCCCCCTCCCCCTCCCCCTCCCCCTCCCCCTCCCCCTCCCCCTCCCCCTCCCCCTCCCCCTCCCCTCCCCCTCCCCCTCCCCCTCCCCCTCCCCCTCCCCCTCCCCTCACCACCCTCCCCTCCCCCTCCTCCCCTCCACCCCTCCCCCTCCTCCCCCCTCCCCTCCCCCCTCCCCTCCCCCCTCCCCTCTCCTCCCCCCTCCCTCCTCCCCTCCCCCTCCTCCCCTCCCCCCTCCCCTTCCCCTCCCCTCCCCCTCCCCTCCCCCTCCCCCCTCCCCCCTCCCCCTCCCCCCTCCCCTCCCCCCTCTCCCCTCCCCCCCTCCCCTCCCCCCTCCCCTCCCCCCTCCCCCCCTCCCCCCCTCCCCTCCCCCTCTCCCCTCTCCCCTCCCCTCCCCCCCTCTCCCCTCCCCTCCCCCCCTCTCCCCTCCCCTCCCCCCCTCTCCCCTCCCCTCCTCCCCTCTCCCCTCCCCCCTCTCCCCTCCCCCTCTCCCCTCCCCCCTCTCCCCCCCTCTCCCCCCCCCCCTCTCCCCTCCCCCCCTCCCCTCCCCCCTCTCCCCTCCCCCCTCTCCCCTCCCCCCTCTCCCCTCCCCCCTCCCCCTCCCCCCTCCCTCCTCCCCTTCCCCCTCCCCCTCCCCCTCCCCCCTCCCCCTCCCCTCCCCCCTCCCCCCTCCCCTTCCCCCCTCCCCTCCCCCCTCCCCTCCCCCCTCCCCTCCCCCCTCCCCCCTCCCCTCCCCCTCCCCTCCCCCCTCCCCCTCCCCTCCCCCTCCCCCCTCCCCCCTCCCCCCTCCCCCCTCCCCCTCCCCCCTCCCCCCTCCCCCTCCCCCTCTCCCCCCCCTCCCCCTCCCCCCCTCTCCCCTCCCCCCTCCCCCTCCCCCTCCCCCTCCCCTCTCCCCTCTCCACCCCCCTCATGACGGTGAGTAAGGTGGGCCTAAAATTGTTGCGCTATCGTGTACCGTTTTGACTGTAGTTCAGGAATAAACAAACAAACAGAGAGTTTCAGTACATAGATTTCACTGTGAAGATTTTCACAATATAGACTGAGGATTTCTGCAAAATATGATAGTGAACTCATGGGTGTTAATCCTTCTATCCTCCCATCCCTATGCAGAGATCTCGGCGATCATTTCGCTGAACACCTCCGCTCAGTCTGCCTAAACATACTTGATCTCCCTGTCCCATTCCCACACTGACCTTTCTGTCCTGGGCCTCTGCCATTGTCATAGCGAGACCCAGTGCAAATTGGAGGAACAACACCTCATATTTTGCTTGGGCAGCTTACATCCCAGCAGTATGAATATTGACTTCTCTACCCTCTCTCTCTATCCATCTCTCTCCATCCCTCCCCCCTTCCCAGTTCTCCGACTAGTCTGTCTGTCCTTGTTTACCTTTTATCTCTGTTTGCTTTGCTGTTACCTTCTCCTAGCTAACAATGACCTATTCTATATGTCCTTAATCACCCTCCTCTTTGTCTCGTTTTCACACCTTACATTTCCTTATCTCTGTATCTCCCTCCCCCCCCCCCCCCCCCCCCGATTCAGTCTGAAGAAGGGTCTCGACCTGAAACATCACCCATTCCTTCTATCCCGAGATGCAGCCTGTCCCGCTGAGTAACTCCAGCATTTTGTGCCTGTTCAGAGATGCTGCCTGTCCCGCTGAGTTACTCCATCATTTTGTGTCGATCTTCAGTGTTAATCCTCCCCTGATTTCACAATACGGTAAACAAACTCCAAGATAGGAATGGAAGATTCCCTGGCCAAAGCCAAATCAAACTACACAGATAAGCTAATTTGCCTTATCTTACTTCTCTGCTGGAAAAACAAGGAACTGCGGATGCTGGAATCTTGAGCAAAAGACAAAATGCTGGAGTAACTCAGTGGATCAGGCAGCACCTGTGGAGGGAATGGATAGGCATGTTTTGATCAGAACCCTTCTCTGCTTTTATTTTATGTCAGGCTTTCATAAAGTTTGCCAAGCTGCACAAATTTAAAAGAATTTGATCATTTAAATGTGTATCTGAGTATGGAACATAAACAGGAGTCATAGAGCCATACAGCACAGAAACAGGCCCTTTGGCCCAACTTGTCCATGCCAACCAAGAGCTACTCCCAATTGCCTGCACCTGGACAACATACCTCGGAAATCTTTTTTTTTGCATCGTTTCCAGTTTAAAATAAGGCAACCAGAATATCCTCTCCATGTGTTACCATGACGTTCTACCTATTCAACAATGCAACTCTGCTCCTCTCTTGCCTCCACTTTAGTTCCTCCTGCATCATTTGTACCCCTGTAATATTGTGCTGGCAATCTTGTCTCTCCCGCAGCCACATTTCTGTAATAGCTATAGTTTCCAAGACCCATATTTCTACCCATGTCCTGAGTTCACCTGCCTTACCTTCCAGGCCTGCATTGAAATAAAAGCAGTGTAAAAAATCAAACTTCCCTCGCCCCCTGTAATTCACCCGCCAGTCATATTACTGAACGCGCTCTCTTTAAATTCTATATTTGTCTCAACTTTCTCATCTACCTCATGACTGCTTTGTGACTTTTTATGGTCCATTGGGTTATTTTAGGGACATTTAACATCACGTTCCACTTGCCAATTCTCCACCCACCCACCCCTCTCTGGTTTAATTGAGATGATTAGAAAGTTCAATATCTGCAACAGGAACCCAATTCACCTCAAACTTACCTGTTAGTTTTAACAGGGAGATGGGTAATTAATTGCTTTGCAGGAGGTCGGTTGGCCACTGAATTACAGCATTGAGACCACTGGTTTCTACCTTAACTATGTATTTGTTTTAACATGAGGCCACTGGATTTTACTGATCTTGAAATGTCAGGTAAATTTAAGTTGGGGAGAGGATTCAAATCCTTTAGAAGAATGCTTTGATGATGATGATGGGGAAGTACAAAGAGATCTGGGTTTCCTTGTTCATCAGTCACTGAAAGTAAGCATGCAGGTACAGCAGGTAGTGAAGAAAGCTAATGGCATGTTGGCCTTTATGACAAGAGAAGTTGAATACAGGAGCAAAGAAGTCCTTCTGCAGTTGTACAGGGCCCTAGTGAGACTGCACCTGGAGTACTATGTGCAGTTTTGGTCTCCAAATCTGAGGAAGGACATTCATGCTATTGAGGGCGTGCAGCGTAGGTTCACTAGGTTGATTCCCGGAATGGCGGGACTGTCGTATGTTGAAAGACTAAAGCGACTAAACTTGTATACGCTGGAATTTAGGATGAGAGGGGATCTAATTGAAACATATAAGATTATTAAGGGATTGGACATGTTAGAGGCAGGAAACATGTTCCCAATGTTGGGGGAGTCCAGAACCAGGGGCCACAGTTTAAGGATAAGGGGTAGGCCATTTAGAATGGAGATGAGGAAAAGCTTTTTCAGTCAGAGAGTTGTAAATCTGTGGAATTCTCTGCCTCAGAAGGCAGTGGAGGCCAGTTCTCTGGATGCTTTCAGGAGAGAGCTAGATAGAGCTCTTAAAGATAGCGGAGTCAGGGGGTATGGGGAGAAGGCAGGAACGGGCTACTGATTGTGAATGATCAGCCATGATGACATTGAATGGTGGTGCTGGCTCGAAGGGCCGAATGGCCTATTCCTGCACCTATTGTCTAATGTCTATGATGATGATGGTACTTTATTGTCACGTACCTAGGTACAGTGAAAATCTTTCTCTTTGCTTACATAGTACATTAAAGAGTCGCCACAAAGGCGCCGACAAAGTTACAAAAAGTACTCATCCCTTCTTTGTCATCCCACTCCCCCCCCCCCCCCCCCCCCGCTGTATATCAGCAGGAGTAATTTCGCTAACCCAATAAGTTCCAGAGTGAGTACATTTGCTGTAGTTTCTCTGTATGATCTCAACCCTAGATAGCATTAAAGTAAGAGTACTATTACCTTCCATCCATCTGATATTTCTGAGTTCATAAAGCGAATGAATTGATTATTTTTCACTTCTTGATTGTTGGTGGAATAAATGTGATATTGGCACAAAAGGAGATGAATAGAAATTAGGATAAAGACAGACACAAGGAACTGCTGAAGCAGAAGTCCCTGTCCAGCAGAAGACATTTTCATGTGAATAAGTTGATTGCTGGCCAACCTTTGGAAGCTATTTGCTATCATGTGATTGTTTTCTTGCTGAAGAGACATTTTATTCTGCAGTAAATCAGCTATCAAAATCAGGAAACATAAGAGTCTGGAAAAAAGATAACATGACAATAATTACCAAATCATTATTTTAACGTCAGAGAGGGAAAGTTTAAAGGAGATGTTGGGGGTAAATATTTTACACACAGAGTGGAGGATGCCTAGAATACGTTGTCAGGGGTGGTGGAGGAATATATAATGGTGTTGTTTAAGAAGTTTTTGGATAAGTACATGGAAATGCAGGGAATGGAGGGATATAGAGCAGGCGGAGGAGCACCATGTTCAACGTGGACATTGTGAACCAAAGGGTCTGTTCCTATACTGTACTGTTATATGTTCTATGGTCTGTCTGTGTAGGAAAAAAGACAGACAGCTTTTCGAATTAAAGTAGTCCCAACCTGTAACATCGGCCGTCCATTTTCCTCCACAGATGCTGCCTGGCCCATTGTTCCTGAAGAGGCTTGCTATTAGTTCCAAACACCACCATGATATTGTATCCTTGAAGTTTTATGTCATAATTTTCTGTTTATTAAATGCTTAAGAGATTTTGCTTTTTTTTTAGGTTATTCTGACACCACAGGCAGATAATTTTTTTTGATTACCTTGCTCAAGAACTACCCAAGGTAATGTGTGCGAAATAAACAAAAAATGTCTTTATTCTTTAATTTAAGGGAAATACTATAACGTTTTTGTACAAGCCATCTGCTGGGGGAACTCAGCAGGTCCAGCAACATCTGTGCGTGGAAAGGAACGGTCGATATTTTGGGCAAAACCCTGCATCAGGACTGACGCGGCTTTTGACCCCCAAAAAATGACGACTGTTCCTTTCCACCCACAGATGCTGCCTGACCCAATGAGTTCCTCCAGCAGATTGCTCGTTGCTCCATTTTCCAGCATCTACAGTCTCGTGTGCCTCGATTGTGCGTTTTAATATTTGATATCACATGATGAATAAATTAAAATTATCCTTCTTATACTTTCATACCTTTGGAACTAAAAGGAAACTTCTGTCAGTAAACATTGTTTCGTTTCTGCTTCTTTCCCTGTAAAACCATAAGATATGCACAGAAATTATAGATAGGTTTCTTCAACTTTACCCCATGCTGGAAGTGAAAACCATGTCTCCTCATAGAAAGTATAAGAAGATAACTGCAGATGCTGGTACAAATCGAAGGTTTTTATTCACAAAATGCTGGAGTAACTCAGCAGGTCAGGCAGCATCTCGGGAGAGAAGGAATGGGTGACAGCCAGGAGTCATTGCTTAAAAATAAGGTGCTTAAACGAGATGAGGCAATTATTTTTCTCTCAGAGAGTTATGAATTTTTACAACTCTCTTCTTCACATAGAAGGAGAAGTGCAGTCTTTAGATATGTTAAGATAGATTTTTTTGATTATCAAAGGGGTTAAAGGTTACCATGGATAAACAAGATCATGGAACTCAGGTTCCATTCAGATCATCCGTGATTTTTTAATTGAATTGTCGAGCAGGGTTGAGGGACTGAGTAGCCTACTCCTGCTCTTAGTTTGCATGATCTTGTCTTTGTTGATGGTGCGATAGTTAGTCAAAGCAGTTACTGAGGTAATAATGAGAGAGGTTATTGTTTAGATTGATACATTATATCAATTACGCATTACAACCTAACTTTTACTAAACCAGGTGTTTGGATCAACATCAGCTAATTCTGTTTATTCAATTCTTCAATGGTATCGGAGCTTAAAAAGGTTAAAGTGGTGATCAGAATTTTTTTTTTTAATAGGATGGGAGCAGAGAGGATGGCAAGCCCAATTAAACCTTCTGGTTGCTTTTCTCACAAGTACCGCAATTTATTCCCCACAGACCAGAATTTCAGCCTGTTAAACCGGAAGCCTAGAGAGTTTCTTTCATGAATCCCTGTTATCGCAGCTCGTCCAGCACTGCCCTTCTGGGTGAATGCCCCATCACTTCCCCTCTATTAATCATCATCTGGCCTCCTAACACCTGGGACTAACTTCAAGTCCCAGTGTTGCTATATTGATAATATTCCCTGTTGATTTCCTCATTTTCTCTGTCTCAGATAGAATGACCTCTTTAAAATTCTTTATAAACGTCAGTAATTGCTGCATCGAACTTCAATTCATTATTTTCCCAGGCCTCATGTATTTTGATGATATGAAAGTTGACCGCATTTACATGCAAATTGAAGTTTTATATTAATAAGGACCAGTAAAAGAGATTGCATGGTAATACTCCATTATGACTTTTAAATACATTTGGCCATGTCTTTACTCAGCATTAGCATGGTCAGACCACAAGGAAATCATGTTGGTCTGATTGCAATTTTGTTTTCCAATTGAAAGTACAATTTCATCAGGTTTTCCTGTCATTTCTAATAATGAGTTAAGTTTGCTCAGTAAATTGAAGAATTTCTTGGTGGCTGATGACAAGCTGGGTAACAGGTGAGAAGACAGCTGTGAAAATGAAGTGCTTTAGCAAAAGGCTACGATGACATCCAGTCTGAAAGGTTTTCCGAAATGGAAAAATACAAGCACCCTGCATGATTCCATTTATATAAGAGAATTCATCTAAGTTTAAAAGAAAACCTGTTTTGTGATACTCAGAGTTTACAAATGCCTGCACCTCATAAGGTTGTAATTTTGTTAATTCAAAATCTCAAAAGTCTTGCTGTCCTTTGAGAGAGTGATTGAATGTTAGATTATTATTTGTAATCACAATCAGTAACTATCTGAAATCCAAAGTATTAATGTTTCCCACTGACATAACATTCTTTGATGTTGCGCAGAAAAGATTGATTTTCAGTAATTTGTTTTAGTATTGCACTGTTTTGTCATCAGGAACACAAATGTCAATCATCTTTTCTTCTGAGAATGACTTTGACTGCTGAATACAGATTTCAACTGCATCAATAGAGACCAAATAGCTACATTTTATCTGCATGCTTTAGGTTTAAAACTATTGATTGACTGAGTGAACCTGAAAAAAATCATAATCTGAATAATAAAGCTTACGTTACTGCTTTTTACCCAGAAACAAAAGTATAAAGAGAGTGTAAAAATGACTAAATGTGAAACCATTTCCATTTGCTTGTCTCTTGTTCCTATTGAGAAGCTCAGTTCAAGTGCTGTACCCGGCCATCCTTAGATAAGACACTCATTAGGCCAGACAGATTGGTAAAACCTGTCTTCTGGCTGAGTGCTTGTGAAACGTATTCACTCTGGCTATCAGTCCACCAAAGAAGAACATAATGACAGGGCATCTGTCTCAAGTGCACAGGAGATAGATAGTGAAATGGAGGGTTATCAACTCCAGTTTATTTTGTGTTCTTTTTTCAACTGTAGAATTGCCTACAAATGAGATAAAGAGTGGGTCTTCCTTAATTACCCCAATCTTTGAAAATAAATGATTCATAAATATCAGCTGGCAAATAGGTTGTTTGTACAATCAGGTTGTAGATGGGAAAGATTGTGATAATAACTTATTACAAAGAAGCTTTACTTTCAAAGGTTTTTTTCTTATGCGTTGAATTATATTGGCTCCCTTTCAAGCATTACACTAATTAATTGTAAACAACGTGACAGAATACAAGAGTGGAGAGTGAGCTTAACTTTATTATTATCATTTACCTCTACTTACTTTAGCTGAATGTTGAGACAATTATCTTGACCTTTGTAAACAAGTGCTAAGCTCGGTAATTGAAAGTGTTGTGTAAGGTTTGTTCTACATTCTTGACAACATAAATCCTTCATAGATCAACAAAAGAAATCTCTCTCATTAATGATGCAGTTCAGCACTACTCTCTGGTTGTGGTAGGATGATTCAGTTACCTGATAACAGCTGGGAAGAAACTGTCCCTGAATCTGGTGGTATGCGTTTTCACAGAGGGGAGAAGTGGGAGTGGCCAGGGTGCGACATCCTTGATTATGCTGCTGGCATTGCTGAGGCCTCGTGAGGTATAAATGGAGTCAATAGAAGGAAGGTTGGTTTGTGCGATGGCCTGGGCTGTGTTTACAATCCGCTACAATTTCTTATGGTCTTGGATGGAGCTGTTCCCAAACCAAGCTGTGATACATCCTGATAAAATGCTTCCTATGGTGAGTCCAGAGGCCCTGGATCTGTGAGGCAGCAGCTCTCAGATCAGGCAGACTAGTTGTTCCTCCTTACTACCCGATTATATGTTATACATATAAACAATAGGCATTCAGGTTTGATAATCTGAAAATTTTACTCAGCAGTGAAACATTAAATAACATTTCACATTAGGTCCGGCTGTATATACATCAAATATTAACACAAAGACCAACAAATATTCAAAAATACCCAAACATTTCATATTGTTAACATTGGCTGCAATCCAACATCAAAGCAGATTCTGTAAAATTGTCAACATAATGAATAATATTAAAAGAAAATCTACATTAAAAATATTAAAAATTAGTTTTTTTTAATGTATAAGAAATGTGAGAAGGGATTCAAAAATTTACAATCTATATTAATGTCCTGGATGGGATAGAACCTGGTGAACAAAAGATTGAAGGAAACAAAATGTGTAGGAAGGAACTGCAGATGCTGGTTTACACCGAAAATGCTGAACTCGCTGAGTTACTTCAGCATTTTGTGTTTATCTAAAAGATTCGAGAAACTTTGTGGTCAGGCAGCATCTGTGGAGGGGATGGACAGATGTGTTTCATCAGACCTTCTTCAGACTGATGAAGTAGGGTGGGGAAAGTTGACAAAGGGAAGTGGAACTTGGGCAAAGCCTAACAATATAATAGCCAAATTTGGAGGGAGGGGGGAGGAGGGGGAGGGGTGAGGCGGGTGAGGAGGGGGAGGAGGGGGATGGGTGAGGAGGGGGATAGGTGAGGGGGGATGGGGAGGAAGGGGGAGAAGGGGGGAGGGGAGGAAGGGGAGGGGGAGGGGAGGGGTGAGAGGAGGAAGGGAGGGGGAGGGGGGAGGGGGAGGGGGAGGGGGGAAGGGGAGAGGAGGGGGGAGGGGGAGAGGGAGGGGAGAGGAGGTGGGATGGGAGGTAGGGAGAGAGGGAGGGAGGGAGGGAAGGAGAGGGGGAAGGAAGGGGGAAGGAGGGAGGGGAAAGGAGGAGTGATAGGAGGGAGGGAGGAGGAGGAGTGGTGAGGGAGGGGAGGGGAGGAGGGAGGGAGGGGAGGAGGGCGGGAGGGGAGGAGGGAGGGGAGGGGGAGACAGGGGGCGAGGGGGAGACAGGGGGCGAGGGGGAGGGGATGGGGGCGTGGGGGAGGAGAGGGTGCTGCACCGATGCAGGAGAGGTTTTGGGCCCAACGGGTCCACTTGTTCAAGCTAAAATCTGAGTAACGCAGCAATATAAGTTCAAATCCACCAGAAGATAATTTAAATTTGGTTAATTAAACAAATTTAGAATAAATGGGCTGGATTGGGAATAGTGGGGATGAATGTAATAAAAATTCAACATGTTAATTTATATCATTCAAAAAACCTGATTAGCAGTTCTTACACAGCTTGGTCTACTTGTCATAATATTCGCATAGTTCCACACAATACAGAAGGCCATTCAGCCCACCAGCTGAATGCTGGCTCAAAACAATCACATCAGTACCATTTCCTTCATATTTCCCTGCAACCTATATTTTGCTTCATGCCATTCACACCTCCCAATATTCGTACCACCCAGTGACACTGGAAGTAATCCTCTGAATACCAGTCTGAAGAAGGGTCTCGACCCGAAACGTCACCCATTCCTTCTCTTCTGAGATGCTGCCTGACCAGCTGAGTTACTCCAGCATTTTGTGAATAAATACTTCTGAATACTCAGGTTTCCTCCAACATCCTAAATAACTGCTAAAAAACAGCAATAAGAGGGTGAGTGAGTAAACTCCACAAAGGCAACACCAGAGATCAGATTCAAACCTGCTTCACTGGAGGTGTGGGAAGCTGATAAAGTGTGCTCCTCTCACTGAGCCAAATACATTGCAACCTGATAAAGTTAATTCAAAAGCCATTCATTTGTATCAGAAAAGATGTCATGGAAATAAATGAAAATAAATGAAAATTGTATTCAGAAAGTTTAGACAGGTACATGGATAGAACAGGTTTAGAGGGATATGGGCCAAAGGGATATGGGCCAAAGGGATATGGGAGGCAGGTGAGACTAATGTGGATGGAACATATGGGCCGTTGGGCCGAAGGGCCTGTTTCCAAGCTCTATGACTCTAAATAAAACCAGGTTGTCTACCCAGGATCACATTCAGATTAGAGAGATGCTTTTGTATCTCTGTTTAGCATCTCTGCCAATGTTAGGGAACATATTAAGTCTGACAGATTGCAGAATCATATCTATCAGCCAACATTCCAAACTCAGGCATCACATCCCTATATGTCCAAAGACGTACAGGTTTGTAGGTTAATTGGCTTGGTGTATGTGTAAATTGTCTCTCGTGTGTGTAGGATAGTGTTAATGTGCGTGGATCGCTGGTCGGCACAGACTCAGTCGGCCAAAGAGCCTGTTTCCGCACTGTATCTCTAAACTAAACTATACACCAGCAGAAGAGAGTGATCCAAGCTGGTGGCGCAGTGATACACAGTCATATCATATCATATCATATATATACAGCCGGAAACAGGCCTTTTCGGCCCTCCAAGTCCGTGCCGCCCAGTGATCCCCGCACATTAACACTATCCTACACCCACTAGGGACAATTTTTACATTTACCCAGCCAATTAACCTACAAACCTGTACGAGTCAAAAGGGAAGTGCCCTGGTTCCTCAACAATGACTCCAGAAATCTATTAGTCATGGAGTACTGCACCAGTCAGCACCAACAAAATCATCTTCCACCGTGATAGGTAATTTCAAACCTGGATGTATCCATCATAGCAACAAGATCAAGCTTTTTGGTTATTGGCTTTTTATTCCTGATTTAATTAGCTGGAGAGTGTATCATCCTTGCCCAATGAAGAATCAGTACTTGGGTAACCCAATGACATCTTCTTGAAGAAGCAGAGTATGTATTCTGGATGGGATATTTAGACGTCCACTATCAAGCAGTTCAGTGCTGCTGCAACTGCCACAACTGGTCCAATGCCAGGATGTGAGAGAAACTCCAAAGGGGAAAAAGAAGGACATTCCTTGTGTCCAGCAATCTACCCTGTTGCAAATGTCGCAATATATCCCCATTAAAGGCTAGATTTAGGCAGTGTGGACAGTAGTTAACTATTGACAGCAGTTAATATGTCTCATATCATGGTTCCAAGTGGAATAAGCAAATTGATTACATGGGAGTATGAAGGAGTTGAGTTTAGTTTATTGTCACGTGCACTGAGGTATAGTGAAAAGCTTTTGTCGCGTGCTAACCAGTCAGCGGAAAAACAATACTTGATTCCAATAGAGCCACCCACAGTGAACAAATACATGGTAAGGAATAACATGAATAACCTTTAGTGTAAGATAAAGTCCAGTAAAATGCAATCAAAAATAGTCCGAGGGCTTCAATGAGGTCGGTAGTAGCTCAGGACTGGTCTCTAGTTGTTGGTCGGATGGTTCAGTTGCCTGATAACAGCTGGGGAGATACTGTCCCTGAATCTGGACATGTGTGTTTTCACACTTCAATACCTCTTGCATGATGGAAGAGGATAGAAGAGGGAGTGGCCGGAGCCGGAGTGCGACGATGAGTGTGATTATGCTGGTTGCCTTGCCTATTAGTAACTTCCCTTGAGCAGACCAAAGACAGAATCCACTATGTTGAATGTTAGCTGCAGTATGCCGAATGACAAGAGATCTGTTATGCTGAGAAAACTCAGTAGGGGCATATTCAAAGGCTTCTTTACTATTCAAAAGGTACTGCAGCTCAGCAACCCAGGTGATTTGCAGCTGGGAAAATTGGTGCACAGTTGTGACACCTTTCAAGCACTTCTCAATATATTATTCCCAGTTTTAATTTTCACAGAATTGAGACACTTGGCGATCACTGTTTGAGGTGCACATGATGTTGTGCCACCAGCTATAGGGCACCGGATACTACAGTTTGACACATGTAGATGCTCTATGTGTAGCCCCTGATGCCTTTGGTTCTGTGCCTGTGAGAGAGAGCATGGTATGCCAGAGAGGTTTGTGCAATATAACTGGATCATATTGTTGTGTAGATTGGATAGCAATTAGAGTGTGCAAGCAGTAAGGAACGGGTCAGTCATGCAGTAATGTTAACTATAAATGAGGTGTGGTGAAACATTTGAATGGCGAGTATAAATTTGTGTTGATAGGAATTGGTGGTGGTTAGTAATGGAGGTGCAATGAATTGAGCAGTGATTAAGATGAAGCAGTTGGAAGAATAAGGCAATCAAAGAAGCATCCACAGATCTTGGTAATAAAGCCAGTAATTCAGCTTCTTGCTGTAATACATGGCCCTCTTCTAATCACACTACTTCTTTTAACCCCCACTTTTACACTACCCCTCACACTCACCTCCCCTCTCTGCCCCATCCTCCCCAAAGAGAACCCTTCAATAATCTTTGTCACCACAGCAAGGCCTTATTAATTAAAGCAAATAATCTTTTGTTTAGCAAACAAAATTAATTTATTCAGCAAACTCTATACTAAAAAAGCAGAGGAAACAAAGAAGAACAAGTATTCCCAATGAAAGCAGTGCACGAAGAACAGTAATATAGCACTAAATTGGTTTCAATCTTTGCTGGTCACTTTCAGCAGTGTTGTATTGAGCTGGAAACGCAGAGGGAATTACTCTATCACCACCGCTGAAGCATCGTCATATTTTGTAGCCTTTAACTTTAGTTATTCCCACCACATTGTTGTACCATAGCCAAGAACTGTCCGTTTTCAGTGGTGCAGCAGAAAAAAAGAATTACTGTAGCCCTTCATTTGAGTAACCCCTTCAGGTCAGAGACTGAGAGAGCATGACTCTAGGTTAAAAGATAGTGGTTTATTTTATGGGAACCTTGTCGACACTCAAATTTCATGGTGATATCCCTAATTATACCATGGGATTTCCAGCAGTACCCTTGCTGCTGTGTGGAAATTAATTTGTATGAAGAGATGATATGCACATCTTGTGGAAATTGCCCATCTGTGCATGGAACACTGGAAGGAAGAGGCTAAGGAATTGTCCACATAACCTGTCTTTCACCACACACGCTGGCAATTGGCATAACATCCAGAGATTTTCCAGAAATACTTCTGGCAACTGTAGGTTTTATTTCCTTATAAAGGTTAATAAAAATGCAAATATAATAATACAACATGATTTAAAGTTAAATCCAGAAACAGATGAAACACTTTTCGTTTAACTTTCATTACTAAACAGGTACGATTTGCTTAGTTCTAAAGCAAAATTGTGTTATTTTTATATTTTTCTGTGTGACTTTGCAGAATGTGGGCTTCAAATGTAAAACAAAAATACATTTTACCACTCTGCTTCTCTTTAGAAACTGCTTTCTCCTGCCTTAATAAATCCTAATGTCTTAATATCAAATATTATTTGTTAACACTCCTGTTAGGTGCCTTGGTCCATTTAACCTTATTAAATGAGTATCAAAAAATGTTTTCCAGTTTTTACTATTAATAAAGTAATAGAGTCATACCGTCACACAGCATAGAAGCAAACCCTTCAGTCCACCATATCGTCAGTTATCAAGTCGTTATCCATATTCATCACATTTATCAGGACTTGGTCCAAAGCCTTCTATGTCTTACTGATTCAAGTACTTGGCTCAATACTTTTAAAATCTTGCGAGTGTGCCTGCTTCCACCAGGGAATTCCAGATTTAATCTATTCTCTGGGTAAAAAAAGGTTGCTATACCTTATCCTAACCTTTGGCCTTTTAGTTTTAAATACCTATGCTGTGGGGAGAAAAGAGAGCTTTCTATCTCGCTTATCTACGCCCTTCTTAATTTTGTACAATTTCAGGGCCCCCATCCATCCTTTTCTATTCCAAGGTTAAAAACAATGTACAACCTATCCAACCTCCCCTCATTAGTGAAACATTTTATCCCAGACAACATCCTGCTGAATCTTCTCTGCACCCTTGCCAGTGCAATTTTGACCTTCTTACAGTGTGGTGACCAGACCTTTTGCTATGCCCCAGCCAACGTTATAAATAGTTGGACCATACCTACCCTGCTTTTAAATTTAATGAGTTGGCTAAAGAACACGTATCCCATATGCTATCTTAAGGGGGTTTTGAGGTTCCTTAGTTTCTCAATACCCCCTAAAGCCCTGCCAATCATTGTGAATGACCTATCCTTAATAGTCTTTCTAAAATACATAGTCTCACACTTATCTGGATTAAATTCACTCTGTCATTCCTTTGCCTATTTTACCAACTGATCAATATCAATACCGGGCCCTGGTGAGACCACACCTGGAGTACTGTGTGCAGTTTTGGTCTCCAAATTTGAGGAAGGATATTCTTGCTATTGAGGGCGTGCAGCGTAGGTTCACTAGGTTAATTCCCGGAATGGCGGGACTGTCGTATGTTGAAAGGCTGGAGCAATTAGGCTTGTATACACTGGAATTTAGAAGGATGAGGGGGGATCTTATTGAAACATATAAGATAATTAGAGGATTGGACACATTAGAGGCAGGAAACATGTTCCCAATGTTGGGGGAGTCCAGAACAAGGGGCCACAGTTTAAGAATAAGGGGTAGGCCATTTAGAACGGAGATGAGGAAGAACTTTTTCAGTCAGAGAGTGGTGAAGGTGTGGAATTCTCTGCCTCAGAAGGCAGTGGAGGCCAGTTCGTTGGATGCTTTCAAGAGAGAGCTGGATAGAGCTCTTAAGGATAGCGGAGTGAGGGGGTATGGGGAGAAGGCAGGAACGGGGTACTGATTGAGAGTGATCAGCCATGATCGCATTGAATGGCGGTACTGGCTCGAAGGGCTGAATGGCCTACTCCTGCACCTATTGTCTATTGTCTATTGTCTATTATTCTGTAGCCTAGAACTATCCTCCTTACTATCAATAAGCCAACTGATTTTCATGCTTTCTGTAAATTTACAAATCCTCCTACATTCTGATAAAATTATTAATGCATAAAACACTAATGACCCCAGCATTAACCATCCTGTACACCATGGGAAACAGGCTTTCAATCACATATCACCCTCCATTATAACCATCTATCTCCAATTGCCAAGCCAAACTTGGATTCAGTTTGCCACCTTACCCCGGATCCCACGTACTCTAAGCTTTTAGACTTTTTCTCATGTGGGACCTTGTCAAAGGTCTTACAGAAATCCACATAGACTATATGGTCTGCACCTCTCTCGTCAATTATGTTACCTCTTTAAAAAATGCAGTCAAATTGGTCAGGCAGGCCTTCCCCACATCAAAGTCTTTGATTAATCCTTACTTTTACAGGCACAGATTAATCATGATCCTTAGATTTTTTTTCTTAGATAAGTGGTCAAGTTAAAATTAAAAATAAACCATTTCTCTGGTCAAGAACCAGAGGGCACAGAGTTAAAATGAATGGCAAAAGAATCAAAGGTCATCTGAAGAAAAACTTTTTTGTTCAATATATTGTTTGGATTTGGAATTCTCTCTCTTGTAAGAGAAATCTTTATCATGTTCAAAAGAAAATTAGCTGTATAATCGAAGGAATAAAATTGCAAGATTGTGAGGAAAAAATGGAGATAGATTGAATGGATTATTTTGTGAAAAGCTGCCAAGGGCTTGATGGGCCAAACGGCCTTCTTTTTATCTGGTGATAATTTTATGATTCTCTGATTATCTGGATGTAAGGCCACCGCAAGATAAGGCAGATAATCTGAAATGCACACAGCAGTCTGGACACAATATAAATGTTAAAGATTTTTTTTCCAGTAGAGAGGCTGGAGGGGATGTCAGTGTGCTACTTTTTCAATTGGTTTAGGCATTACGAGGCAGTTCTTTTCTAATAGACATTTCTGGTGAAGGATTATATTGATCTCTAAGCAGATCAACTAAAGCAAAATATCACGGATGTTGAAAATCTTAAATAAAAAATGGAAATCCCGTCAGCTATTATTTAATAAGAAACAAATGTGGTTTTTTTGTTGCAGATAGAAGTGTGGTTGGAGAGGGATTGGATACAGTTGCTAGAAATATGAAACAAAAGCGAATTCTCCAAATACCGCTCTGATCAGGTAGAGTCTGTGGAGGGAGAAAAACTGTTAACGTGGACAAGTTGTGATCTTTCAAGAATGTATTAGTTGTGATCTTTCAAGGGTCACTAGAGTCAGGGGTGGTTCCAGATGATTGGAAAATTGCAAATATCACTCCACTGTTTAAGCAGGGAGCGAGGCGAAGAGTGGAAACTATTAGCCTGATTTCAGCGAGATTTTAGAGTCCATTACAAAAGAGGTTTCTGAGAACCTGGAATCACATGATAAAATAGGCCGAAGTCAACATTGTTTTGTAAAAAGGAGATCTTGCCTGACCAACCTGTTGGGATTCTTTGAAGAAATAAATAGCAAGATAGACAAAGGAGAGTCAGTGGATGTGGTTGACCTGGATTTCAGAAGCCCTTTGATAAGGTGCCGCACGTGAGACTGCTGAAGAAGATGAGAGCCCATGATATCAGAGGGAAGATACTAGCATGGATAGCAGGATGGCTGATGCTAGAAGGCACAGAGTGGCAATAAAGAGGGCTTTTTCTGGTTGACTACCAGTGACTAGCAGTGTTCCGCAGAGGTCAGTGCTGGGGCCGCTATTCTTCATGGTGTATATAAATGATTTGGATGAGGGAATTGAAGGCATTGTGACCAAGTTTGCAGAGGATATGAAGATAGGTGGAGGAGCAAGTAGTGTAGAAAACATATATGGTCTCTGCAGAAGGACTTGGACAGGTTGGGAGAGCGGGCTGAGATGTGGCAGATGAAATACAGCATAGCAAAGTGTGCAGTCATGCAATTTGGTAGCAGGAATTAAGGCATTGATGATTTTCCAAATGGGGAGAGAATTCAGAAACTGAAGGTCCAAAGGGACTTGGCAGTGCTGGTGCAGGATTCCCAAAAAGTAAATTTGCAAGTTGAATCCATAGCAAGGAAGGCAAATGCAATGCTAGCATTTATTTTGAGAGAACTACAATGCAAAAGCAGGGAAGTAATGCTGAGGCTTTAGAAGGAACTGGTCAGACCACATTTGGAGAATTGTGAGCAGTTTTGGGCCGCATATCTGAGGAAGGATGTGATGGGATTGGAAGGGGTCCAGAGGAGGTTTACGAGAATGATCCCAGGAATGATTGGGTAACATATGATGAGCGTTTGAAGGCACTAGGCCTGTACTCGCTGGAGTTTAGAATGATGAGGGGGGACCTCATTGAGACTTACCGAATAGTGAAAACCCTGAATAGAGTGAATGTGGAGAGAATGTTTCCACTAGTGGGAGAATCTAGGACCAGGGGTCATAGCATCAGAATAAAAGGATGTACCTTTAGAAAGGAGATGAGAAGGAATTATATTTAGTCAGAGGGTGGTGAATCTGTGGAATGCATTGCCACAGATGGCTGTAGAGGCCAATGGATAATTCTACGGCGGAGATTGACAGATTTTTGATTAGTAAGATCTGAGTTATGGGATGAATGCAGGAGAATGGGGTCGAGAGGGAAAGATAGATCAGCCACGATTGAATGGCGGAGTAGACTTGATGGGCTGAGTGGTCTAAATCTGGTTGTCAAACTTATGAACTTATGACAAACTTTCATCAGAGCTGAAGCAGAAGTAAATTTCCAGCACCTTCTGTGTTTTGATTTACCTTAGAAATCCGACGTGCGTCATAAGTTGCGGAGTCAAATGGTGAGACAAAGGGAAGATCTGCAACAGGGTGGGGATCAAATGAAAATGGATGACACAAATTGTGATGGTGCCAGAAGTAAATCAATGCCAGGCAAAGATAATAAACCTGTGTTGTTGTAATTTTAGTTCTGACAGTTGTTTTCTCTGAAACATTGCCAATTATCTTCTTGTCAGTAATAAAAAAAAACCTTGTTAGTATCACACATAATAAGTGATTGTTATTATTAGAAATCTCCCTGACCAAGCTCAAAGCTGCCAGTCAAGTAATTCCAGATCATAGAGAGCAGTGGAATTTTTTAAAAAAGGGCAGCCAATGGTGCAGCATTGTGGAAAGAACAGACAGAAACAGAACACGGGAAGAACTCAATAGATCAAGCAGGATTTATGAACGCAAAGGTGTAATTTAAAGTTTAAGGTCCAGCCTACAACTATATCCAGTCCTATATCCAGTCCTGCTGCAGGGACCGAAAAACATCAACTTATATCTTTTGCCTTCACAGTTGCTGCCTGACCCACTGAGTTCTTCCAGTGTTCTGCTTTACTCGAGATTCCAACACCTGCAGTCCCTTTTTACCTCATACTCATTTGTCATGGGTGGAATTGGTCATTTAAAGACAAATCACCAAAATGTAAAATGTAAAATGTGCCCTGGTTGGGATCATTTTGTAAGAAAAAGAAGACAAAATAACAATCTCAAAAAACCTTTGGTCTTTGTACTTTTCATTTTATTAACTTTATGAAATTAAGAAACACTATTTCGTCAGGTAAACACTGATATGAGCACACCAGCCATTCCAATAAAATAGTATTTTATTCAAATTTGGTCCTTTAAAAAAGAACTTGGAAAATATAAAATACATACATTTTTTTGTGGGGTGTGGTGATTCAACAGTTCAAACAGGGTTTTACAGGCGTGTTTCATAAATCTGCTAGCGTGTAGGAATCATTTGTCATCTGTAGTTATCTCATTTACAAAAACACAAGTTTGATTGTTAATATAAACAAAGGATGTGAAACAAGTAACATTCACTCCTCCTTAGCGACTTTGCTCATTGTTCAGTTTATAATCTGTATACCCACTGTGTCTAAATGGTCATTGGTTTATGACTGCTGTTGCTTCAATAATTACTGAAGCAACTTCAATATTTTGAATGGTAAGTGCCATTAAAAATCATGTTAAGTTTCAGTCATTGTCCAGATTTTTCAATAATGTGTAATTTGTTAATTTTCAAGAATGG
Organism: Rhinoraja longicauda; assembly: GCF_053455715.1. NCBI lineage: Eukaryota > Metazoa > Chordata > Chondrichthyes > Rajiformes > Arhynchobatidae > Rhinoraja > Rhinoraja longicauda. The sequence continues at coordinate 63,441,806 of NC_135954.1, read as the reverse complement.
ACAAAAAATATTGCACCATTCCCTGAGTTATTGAATGAAACAAATGACTTATTACTTTGTGACATAGTGTTTCCAAAATTCATTGTCTCAGATTTAAATCAATGTCATAGAGATATAGTGCCATAGAGTTGTATAGCACGAAAAATGGCCCTTTTGGCCTATCTTGTCCATGATCACTATGTTGGCTGGTCCAAATTAATTGCATAGCCCTGTAAACTCTTTCTATGCATTTATCTGTCTGAATGTCTTTAAAAATTCATAATTGTATCTACTTCTATAGCTTCCTCTGACAGCACAAGCTCATTTCAGATATTCACTATCCTCTGTTGCCCCCGAGGTTCCTTTTAAATCTGTCCCCTCTCACCTTAAACCTATGCCCTCTTGTTTTAGAGATCTCTACCTTGGGAAAAAGACTATAAGAATCACTTTATCCATGCTCCTCGTGATCTTGTATATCTCAATGTCAGCCCTCGAGCTCATGCTCCAAAGGAAAGAAAAAATCCCAGCCTTTCCAATCTCTCCCCAAACCTCAAGTCCGCAAACCCAGGTAATATCCTGGTGAATCCCTTCTGCATACTTTTAAACTTAATGACATCCTTCCTAAGGCGGGGCTACCAGAACTGCACACAATACTCCAGGTATGGAGGGATAAAATCTGGTAAAGCAAAGTGGAGTAGGGAAAAGTCTGGCAAGTAATAGGTGGACGCAGGTGATTAGCAGATTGGTGGAGTAAGTGAAAAGAGGTGAAAGAAGACAAAAGGATGAATGATAAGGAAAGAGGATGCGGAGGAGTGTAATGTAATACTAGAGGGAGGGATATAGTGATGGTGGACAGTGGAAAGGAGTAAGAGGAGGATAAAATAATTGTTTGATGGATTAATTGATGGATTGATTGATTCTTTGTTGTCAGATGTACTAGTTACAGTGAAATTCTTTGTTTTGCATTCAATACATGTATGCAAAGAGTTGCCACATATATGGCGCCAACAAAGTTACAAAAGTATTCAATGTAGTCCCGATGGTCCCTCTTTCTTCTTGCCCCCTCCCTCCTAACACGTTCCCCTTCCTACTCAGTGCCCACCCCCCCACTCTGGATCCCTCTTTGTTCTTGGTGCCTCCCCACCCCCACCCGTTCCCTCTTTGTTCTCGGCAGTGCATCCTCGACCGACTGCTGGGGACCAGCGGGCCATCTTGGACCGATCGGTGGGACACAGGCATCAGGAATAGGAGATGCAGGTGGGGGGGGGAAGGAGCCGGATGACTGGGGTGGTGGGAGATGGTAGGAGTTATGTTTGTGCACCAGGGTAGGGTGGATAGGGCAAAGAGAGGGAGGATACTACTTGAAATTGTGGAGGAAGAATACCACTTGAAATTGGAGAATTCAATGAAAACGGAATATGAGGTGCAGTTCTTCCAATTAGTGTGTGGCATCACTCTAGCAATAGAAAGGTCAGCATACAATAGACAATAGGTGCAGGAGTAGGCCATTCGGCTCTTCGAGCCAGCACCACCATTCAATGTGATCATGGCTGATCATTCCCAATCAGTACCACGTTCCTGCCTTCTCCCCATACCCCCTGACTCTGCTATCCTTAAGAGCTCTATCTAGATCTTAGCTATACGAATGTGAAGGGAACTTATAATGGTTAGCAACTGGGAACACCAAGACCTTAGCTGACAGAGCATAAGTGTTCGCAAAATGTTTGCCTAGTCTACGCTTGGTGTTGCAGATGTAAAGAAAGCCACATCAGGAGCACCGAAAGCAGTAAGCAAGAGTGGAATAGATGCACGTGAAACTGTCTGACATGGAAAGACTGCTGGGGTCCATGGATGTAAGTGAGAGAGGAGGTGTGGGGACAGATTTTACATCTCCTCTCTTTGCAGAGGAAAGCACCTGGAGAGGGGACAGGTTTGGTGAGAAGGGATCAGTGAACCAGAGTTGCGGAGAGAGTGATCACTACAGAAAGTGGACAGGGTGGAGATTGGAAGATTTGACAGATGGTGATATCACATTAAAGGTGCAGGAAACATTTGAGAATGATGCATTGGATGGGGAGGGTGGTGGGATAAAATGTGAGGACCAAGGGAACTCTATCCTTGTGTCGGAAGGAAATGCAGATGCTGGTTTAAACCGAAGATAGACACAAAATGCTGGAGTAACAGGCAGCATCTCTGGAGAGAAGGAATGGGTGACGTTTCGGGTCAAGACCCTTCTTCTTCAGACTTCTTCATGGGAGGCAGGGAGTGAAAACAGGATTGCAGGATGCAGAGGAGACACGGGATTGAGGTGGGGAAATCAGGTTTACTGAATAATAAGCTTTTCACTGTACAATAAACACATGTGACAATAAACTAAACTGAACTAAGTGGGGATCTTGGATGTCCAAGAGTGAAAGGTTTGGGAGCGGATGCGGTGGTGAAGGACAATTTGAGAGTATGGCAAGCAGCTCTCTGGAGTACTGTCTTCCCACTTGTTCATCGCAGTGAAAGAATTTCAGTTGAATGACCTTTTCCTCTACAGTTAGAAAGAAAGAGCAAACCAGACTGCCACTTACTTAGAGAGGAAACAATTGGATTTGCTTGCGACTGTTTTAAAATGCGTGCAGTAAGCTGCCTGTCAAAATCCCTGAGCTAGTCATCAAGATGGCTACTTTTAACTTGGCTCCCCCCTAACCCAGGTCCATAGTTTTCAAGCTTTCAAAACCATTGGCAATGTCTCTGTAATTGGCCTTTTGTGAACTGCAGGGCTCTGCTTTTGTCAGTTTAATGGCCTCATTGACATTTTGTTCCATGACATTCTTATGTAGCTGAATGGAGTAATGAGCATTTTCAGTTTAAAGGATAGCAATGGATAGGTAATCAACACCTATTATTTCCAAAGCTTAAGTTTGAAATACTTGACCATTTTGATGACCTCTTATTGTATTGAACTGAACATTTACTTCTCCTCACAGTGCTGATTCTTCCACTTCCTAGAATTCTTCCTAATCTATTCAAACCATTCAATACATTACGAATGTATTTATTGCAAACAAATCAATTGCTAATCTGCAATACACAGATATTACAGAATTCCAAAGAAATTGATAGATGGATTGATTGATTGAAAGATATAGCATGAAACAGGATCTTCAGCCCATCAAGTACAAGCCGACCATCGATGAGCTGCTGAGTTACTCCAGCATTTTGTGAATAAATACCTTTGATTTTTACCAGCATCTGCAGTTATTTTCTTACACTAGCTGGTTACACTAGTTCAATATTATTCCACTTTAGCATCCATTGGTTACACACTCAGAGGCCAATTAATCTGCAAACCCACACGTATTTGGGATCTGACTCTAAAATGGCTTGTCTCAGCATTTTCTTAAAAGAGAAATGTTTCATGCTTGTATATGTATTTTATCTAATATTTAAATTGAGCCACCAGCAAATATCATTGGCGGTCCCAAAGTTCAAATACGTACCTGTCAAATGGCTCAGGACATTATTTGTTTTTCAGGATCTTTTGAAATTAGTTACTTTCCAAACGTTGAGATTTGCCAGCATGGAAATCAACAACAAAAACTTAATCTTAATTAAACTAACATAAGTAAAGTAGGTGGGAATAATAGTAACCTATCTGATGTAAATGGAGGATATTTTGTACAAATAATATAACTTTTGTGATTTATCTTACTACATTTTGACTTTGCACCTTTGTTTTAAATCATATAGTGAATTCTTGTTTAACTGTAGTAGGATCAAGAGATCCTGTATATAATGTATAGGCCACATGGTGAGGAAATGGAGAGCAATAGAAAATATAAAGCCATGACTGCCAGACCCACACAACATTTGTGTTCACATCTCATTACCAGGATTGTAGTGCTTAAGAAGGCATGGTGTTATGCCAGATATGTTCTTCTGTGTAGACACAAGGAAATGCGGGTGCTTGTTTACAAAAAAAACACAAAGTACTGGAGTAACTCAGTGGTCAGGCAGCACCTCTGGAGAGCATTGACAGATGACGTTTTGTGTTGGAACCCTTCTTCACACTGATTGTAGGAGGAGGAAGAAAGCTGTAAGAGAAATGGGAATAGGATAAGGTCTCCAGACTGATTGTAATAGGGGAGAAAGCTGGAAGAGGGAACAGGACAAAGTCTAGCAAGTGACTGGTGGACACCGTTGTAGGGCATATGATCGGCAGATGGTAGGAAATATGTCAAAGATGAAAAGGCAAAAAAGTTATAAAGGATGAAGCAAAAAAGGATGAAGAGGCACAAAATGTGAAGCCAGAGAAGAGAATATAGGTGGAAGGAACCAGGGAGGGGGGAAAAGGGAAATGGGTGCTGTTCCAGGTGGAGCACAGGAATGAGAGGGGAGAAAAATGGGGGTAAATAGTGGTGTGTTTAGTACAGTAGTTCCCTAAAATTGGAGAATTCAAAGTTCATACATTGGGTTGTAAGCCACCCAAATGGAATATGCAGAGCCGTTCCTCCAGTTTCTGTGTGCCCTCACTCTAGCAATAGAGAAGGCACAGGAGAGAAAGGTCAGTATGGGAATGGGAGTTAAAATGGTTAACAACCGGGAGATCCAGAAGGCCTTGTTGGACTGTCCATGTTTTTGGCAAAACAGTCGCCTAGTCTATGCTTGGTCTTGCCAATGTAAGGGAGGCCTCATCGAGAGTAGTTGCAGGGGAAAGTACCTGTGCAGGACATGGTTTTGGTGGGAAGGGGTCAATGGAACAATTAGTTGTGAAGGGACAGGTCTGCTCTACATACCTGAAAGAGAACTGGTCCTCTTTACCTAAATAATAATGGTAGTGTAAGGGCTATGCTCTATTAAATTACAGATTGTTGTGGAATGGGCAGTGATCTGCTGCCCGTCATCTATCTATATATTACTAAAACTCTTGGTTTGTTTGTGTGTATGTGTGTACCATGCCCTTGCACAGCCTTGTTTTGTGAGCTTCTTCTTTCTCCCATTATGCTGAAATCCCACAGGATTGACTACCAAAGGCCCACTGTGTGCAAGCAGCACAGTTTTGGAAAAAGTTTAAAGGTAAAAAAAAACTTTCAATTCAGTCAAGCTACCCTATTCTCCAAATATTAATCAACAACAGTCCTACATGACCAACTGCCCTTCCCATCAACTTGTGAAAAGGAAATGATGAATTGATGGTCATTTTGAATAGTGCAGGTGGTCCAGTGGGAAGGATGGGGTGGGATGGTTGATGGGAGGGGAGTGTTCTCCCGATGCTAAAAACAATCTTTTACAGGCAGGGTTAATGCATAACCAAGGCTAATTCACTGGAGTCCTGTTTGCAATGCTCATACCAAGCCGTCATTCCACCGTGGTTGATGCCAGTTCAGTCGCCCTTCCAATGAGTGTAAGTGTCACCCAAATGCTGCATTAAATAACACGAGAAACAGCAGAACAGGTTGTGATAATGCAGAAGGGCAACACCTGTAAGTTTCCATTGAAACTCACAGCAGAAAAGCAAGTACAACAGAACCCAATTTAGCAATCCAAGATCTGAAATTGTACAATGGATTAATCGTGTGAAATTTATTATGTGTTTGTTATTTATTCTTTCCCAAAGAGCTTGATTTTAATTATGTTACAAAGTGAACCCATAGAGGAGCAGTGACTGGCAGGCTCGAACCTGCTAAACAGTCAGACTTCATTAGCACATCCTTTATATAGAGGAACAACTTTGTCCCTTCTACGCCCTTGTAGTTATTCGGAACATGGCAAGAACATAACGGTTAACTCCCCAGTTCCTTTTTCAATACCCCCCGGCCTGATGTCTACTAGGACGGTATTTATTCACAAAATAAATGTCTACTAGGACGGAGTTGTTTAAATCAACATCTCTTATTAATTTATTTCAAACACTTTGTAATTAAAGGAGAATTTTTAGACAAAATTATGAAGCATGCAGGTTGAAATTCATGACTTTATAACAGTTTGCATTATCAATTTAATCATCTCAAACCACAGTCCATGTAAATGCTAACATAATTAGTAATGGAAATGTGGAGTTTCAAAGCTCCCAGAGTATGTCAGGCAGCCATTACCAAAGCCCTCAAAGTAACTACCTCAACTAATGAAATCTTATCACTGTTAACTTATTTGTTCGGCTGTAACATGAAATACACACTTGGAAAGCGAAAGGATTTAGAGTAAATCTAGAAATGGTTGAAGGGCCCTTGATTGGTTCTGAAGAGTTATGTTGTAAAAAATGACAATAAGACAAGGTTTGAGTGTGACTGTAATCCTGGTGTGAGTGCAAAGCAACATGTTCGGGAAGGTTTGTTCAAGCAGTGAACAGCTGCAATAAGTCACTGCAGATCACATCCAGAGAGCCAAAAATGGGTAATTTACACAGCAGTTTGTGATCCTCAAACAGTTTGTAACGTTCCCGCATTATTCATGCCGCAACGTGGGGCCCTGGGCTCCTAGGTGGAGTGTCCAAGCTGCCTGTTTGTTCTGTGGCTGAGACTGCCTGTTTGAAAACTGCTGAGCAGCTACAGAGGCCGACAGATCTTGGTGAATGTGTCACCCCAAAGCCTAATCTTCTTAGAGAACCTGGATAAAATAAGTATCTATTACAGAATCAACCTTTATCCCTGCCCCCTTTTGAGCTCTGCCACTCCAATAGCCGAAACGGAGACAATTGCATCATTCTGGACTTAATCAGGTATTAGTAGCTAATGCTGTAAGAGAAGCAGCTAATCTCCATATTTACTCCATCTGTGCTGCTGGACCTGACTCACTGGGTCTTGGCACATCAAAGAGTCCCAGTAAAAATCAGATTAAAAGTGAGGGAGAAAGGGGCAGAACTGGAGTGCAGGAGCCAGAATACGCTGAACTCCTCATGAAAAGTCTTGTATGTGTTTAAGTTCTTATCGTTTAATCCTATGGAAACTTACTGCATGGATGTCAGACTTTAAAAGAGGCTGCTGAAGGCTTGCATTTGTCATTTTAGATTCCGTTCTTGTGTACTTTCCCTCAACTTGGCAAGAATAGTTTTTAAAATGTTAATTCATGCAGTCATGGTGTTATATTAAAGTATTTGTGTGGGAGGAATGTGAATGAGACAATGTTCAAATAATTTTCAATGTTTGAAAGAATTAAATAATCCACTGCAGCAAAAAAAAATAATCCATGAGGTAGTTCTTATGTTGCTTCAATGTGGTTGAAAGTTTTGAAGCCAGAGCACTGGAACATGACTTAACGGATAATGAAGGCTGCACAGTCAGCAAGGTTGATGCCATCCATAAAATGGAACGCAAAGCTAAATCCTTGTTCTGTGATGGCTGAAGATTTCATGCTACAATTTAAGGAAACTAGGTGTTCTGGTCAAATTTCTTCCCCAACCACAGCTTCAGAGTTACATGGAACATCAACCAGCCAAGCTATTACACTATGTGTAAAAAGGAACCACAGATGCTGGTTTAAACCGAAGATAGACACAAAAAGCTGGAGTAACTCAGCAGGGCAGGCAGCATCTCTGGAGAAAATGATTGGGTGATGTTTCAAGTTGAGACCCTTCTTCAGACATGAATCTGAAGAAGGATCTAGATCCGAAATGTCACCCAATCCTCTTTTACTCCAGCTTTTTGTGTCTAAGCTATTACACTATCCTTGTTGCCCAATGTGAATCAACAGGACTTGCCATTTGTAATTCCACAGAAATGCTTTGACAGCCATTTAAACTACACAGCTTGATTGATTATGAATGCCTCTGACATGGACAAATATACAGTAGTGTAGGAAAATAACTACAGATGCTGGAACAAATCGAAGGTATCACAAAATGCTGGAGTAACTCAGTTTGAAGAAGGGTCTCGACCCGAAACGTCACCCATTCCTTCTCTCCTAGATGCTGCCTGACCTGCTGAGTTACTCCAGCATTTTGTGATACCTTGAACAAATATACAGTAATCATTGAAATTAACTTAAAATCATTTAAATGAATTGAATATGAAATTTAAACATTAAAAAAAACACAAGTAAGCAACAAAGATGCTGGTAACTGCAAATTGTTCAAGCTCAACCAGGAAGGGTCTAATGCTGGAAAACAGTTACAATACTGGCAGTTGTTAATGTGTGGAAATTTGGGACTTCTGTGTTCATACACACTTGTGCAGGTCTTACATTTCCCCACAGTTACAACAGTAGATGCCAGCAGCTCCACACAAAACTGCAGGCTTTTAGTGCAGAAATTATGCAGAATTGTGCAAGACAAGAGCTGCCTAACAAATGCAAACAACTAGAGGAAACTAAAGAGACATGAACTTTGAGGTCATTTACAACATGCATGTTGGCATTAAATGGCAGCAATATTTTCCTATATTATTCATTGAATGTTTTGTCTGTTTATTATGGCGTCTTCTCTTTACTATGTTTACATATCTATTGTGCTTCTGCACGTAAGAATTTCAATGTTCCATTTCAGGACATATGACAATAAAACACTCTTGACTCCTGACTTCTGAAAATAATCTCCCCATATTTAAAGAAAAGATCACTTATTATGCATGTTGACATGATGTTTGTTTCTACAAACTTATATTAATGGTTTCCCCAGGCCTCTATGCAATACATTAGAATGTCATTGACAATAGTACGGAAAAAAATAGGAGGGATTGCAGCAGGACTGTAAAGTCTAGTTTGAATGGAGGATCTATTGGAGTTGCCGTGTAGCTAACAAAACAGTATATATATATAGCATAGAAACAGGCCCCCCTCGGCCCAATTTGCCAATGCCGACCAAGATGCACCATTTACAATAGCACCACCTGCCTGCGTTTGCTCTACATCCTTCTAAACATTTCCTATCCACGTACCTGTCCAAACTTATTTTAAATGCTGTTATAGTACCTCCCTCAACTACCTCCTCTGGCAGCTTATTCCATATACCCACCACCCTCTGCGTTACAAAGTTGCCCCTCAGGCTCCTGTTGAATCTTTACCCTCTCACCTTAAACGTATGTCACCTGGTTCTTGATTCCCCTAATCTGGGTAAAAGACTCTGTGCATCTACCCTATCTATTCCCCTTACGATCTTAGACAAGTCAAGTCAAATTTATTTGTCACATACACATACACGATGTGCAGTGAAATGAAAGTGGCAATGCCTGCGGGTTGTGCACAAAAAGAATTACAGTTACAGCATATAAATAAAGTTAATAAGTTACTATTAGTGTTGACAAAAATTTAGTCTCTGGGGTTATAAAAGTTGACAGTCCTGATGGCCTGTGGGAAAAAGCTCCGTCTCATCCTCTCCGTTTTCACAGCGTGACAGCGGAGACGTTTGCCTGATCGTAGCATCTGGAACAGTCCGTTGCTGGGGTGGCAGGGGTCCCTCATGATCTTGCTTGCTCTGGATCTGCACCTCCTAATGTATAGGTCCTGCAGGGGGACGAGTGTAGTTCCCATGGTGCGTTCTGCTGAACGCACTACTCTCTGCAGGGCCATCCTGTCCTGGGCAGAGCTGTTCCCAAACCAGACTGTAATGTTGCCGGACAGGATGCTCTCTGCAGCCCCAGAGTAGAAGCAATGAAGGATCCTCAGAGACACTCTGAATTTCCTCAGTTGTCTAAGGTGGTAAAGGCGCTGCTTAGCCTTACCCACCAGTGCGGCAATGTGCGTTGCCCACGTCAGATCCTCTGCGATGCGGACTCCCAAGTATTTAAAACTGCTCACCCTATCCACAATAGACCCATTTATCTCCAGTGGCGTGTACGTCCTTGGATGTTTAGCCCTTCTGAAGTCCACAATCAGCTCCTTTGTTTTAGTGACATTCAAGAGGAGGCTATTGTCCTGACACCAGAGTGCCAGATCAGCCACCTCCTCCCGGTAGGCCTTCTCATCATTGTTGGAGATCCGGCATCATATAGACAACTCTATATGATCACATTCATCCTCCTGCACTCAGCCTGCTCAACCTCTTCATATAGTTCAGGCCTTCAAGTCCTCTGGTTCTTAATTCCCCTACTATGGGTAAAAGATTCTGTGCTTTCACAGTTTAGTAATATAAATTTACCATTTACCTGCCCACCATATTAAACGCATTGGAGTTTCAAAGCAACATCAAGGTTTTATTTACAACTCTACATTGGAGTCTGAGAGTGTGCATGTGTGCACGTGTGTGCGTGTGTTTGTGCATCTGTGTGTGTTTGTGTGCATTTGTGCATGTGGGAGGGGGGCATTGTGTGGAGTGGTCATGAAAGATCAAAGTATATGCTCAAACAGGCACTAATTAGAATGTCATAAATATTCAGTCAATCGACCGTGGCAGCACAATGCCTAGGATACTCACTTCACACCCCTGAGCTCAAAGGGATTGAATTTAGGACCATGATTCATGGAATCTGTCTGCCACATGCTCTGAGTTTTGTCAGTTTGTAATCAGACTAATTAGGTGGACAACATGCTGTGGCAAAGCGTTTCCATGTCCAGCTCAGAGCAGAGCTGGTGCCAGACCAAGGCAGGCATACTCCTGCAAGATCACTGAGCACCAGCAAAATGACTGGCAGTGAGCCAGCCCTAATCTTGTTGGTCCCACCCTCCCATCTAAAGGAGATTGCACAGAGGCAAAAAGGATTATAAGTAATTGCATGGGTTTAAAGTTCGTCATCTATTGTACAGGCGATTGTTTTCCAATTCAACCTCTCTATTAAAGATGCTGTAGTTTAGTAAAATAAATAACATTGGGCAATAAATAACTTATGTGATCAGATTGTTCCTTCAAAGCTTTTCTCCCACATATTTTTTCTCAAGTCATGAATGGGACAATTGCAAGATTTGTAAGAAAGGGAAGATATGATTAGTACAGGCTCTGTATTTCATTAGAAGAGTTGCTGTGGAACCATGCAAGGCTAATTTGAAGTTATTCGAACAAGACCACAGTCAAAAGAAAATGCATTTCAATCCTCTTAGCTTCTTTCAGAATGCAATAAAACTGGGAGATATCATTTTATCTTCGTTTATAACTACATATGTGAATTCAATTTTTTTTCCTGTTTCTACACATCTACATTTATCAATGAGTCCTAAATGTGAAATCTGGCCCATTAATATGCAATTTATTTTGATTCTTTTTTAACAGTATGCGGTGATGTCTCTCCACATTTTGCATGTGTAATGTGTGCAATGTGTGCATTGTGAAAGCTGTGTTGGCCTGATTTAATGTTCTGCACATGGAAGTTATGGAAACATCAATGGAAAACTTTAGTGGTCATCATAGTTACAGTTTTTATTAGATGCTGCCCCGTGTATTTCCCTGAGAGTGTGCAGTCATTAAATGTGTTCAACTGTTACATTTCCGTCAGATGCATTGGAGATTGCCATGTATCCAAAGGTAGCCAACCTGCAATGTTTAGTTTAGTTTAGAGATACAGCGTGGGAACAGGTCCTTCGGCCTGTCGTGCTTGCGCCAACCAGTGACCATCCATACATTAGTTCTATTCTACTCACTCGGGATAATTTACAGAAGTTAATTAACTTACAAACTTGCATGTCTTTGGAGTGTGGAAGGTAACCGGAGCACCTGGAGAAAACCCACGCAGGTCACAGGGAGAACATACAAGCTCCATACAGACAATGCTCACAGTCAGGATCGAACCCGGGTCTCTGGCGCAGTAAGGCAGCAACTCGACCGCTGCATTACTGTGCCGCTCAGTGGAAGACCTGCAGTAACAATGTGCCCACTCAAAATGTCTCCAACAGTACAATGTAATATGTTGGGTCCAGACCTGAAAAGTCACCTGTCCATGTTCTCCACAGTTGCTGCCTGAAACCACTGAGTTACTCCAGCACTTTGTGTCTATTTTTTATATTTGTAATTTAGTTTGCAGTGACTTTCTGTACCATAAGAAAAATGATTCTTATGTCTCTTGACATTTTCACTGTCATGGTCTTTTAACTTTTTCCGCTCTTAAATTGGTAACTAAACTGGAGAGCTGTGGCAGAGGGTTTGGGGGGGGAGAGAGGAGTTTAGGGAAACAAACTCACACTTGTTTGCGATGTTGCTGCTGCTTGTGATTTTCAATCACACGCCGCTTGTAAATGTGTCTTCCTTTATTTAGTACATAAACCATTGATTAGCCTATCATTGGAGCAATTTATTTTTTATTTGGATATCACCCATCTGAGGGTCTCGTCCTGCGCTAATTGATACATGGGCCTCATTTCGTAAAGGGCATCTGGCTGCCAGAACTTGTTCTGGAATGCTCTACTGCACTGCCTGTGAGGAGGATTGAACAGGACAGGGTGTAGGATCCTCATTTAGTGACAGAAACCTAAGTATCCTTGTGTAGGAAGGAACAGCAGATGCTGGTTTACACCGAAGATAGACACAAAATGCTTGAGTAACTCAGTGGGACAGGCAACATCTCTTGAGAGAAGGAATGGCTGATGTTTTGGGTCGAGACCTTTCTTCAGACTGAGAGTCAAGGGGGAGGGAGACAATATATGGAATATTATTACAGATCAAAGCAGGCTATGATCAATGAAATGTAGAACGGTGCATTGTTGGCTAAGGGGAAGGCGGCAACAAGGCATACAATTTGTAAAATTTATCAGGTGGGCAGTGAAATGAGTCGGTGGCGGAGGAACGGAGAGTGAGGGAAAGCAACTTGAAGTTAGAGAAATTAATATTCATACCGCTGCGTTGTAAGCTACCCAAACAAAATATGAGGTGCTGTTCCTCCAAATATCATTGTGGATGTGGTGAAGAGGCAAGGGAATTCCAGGGCGGTTCTAGAAGGGTAACCAGAGCAGAGATGAAGCCATCCTGCATGATGGGGCCAGTGTCACCCATGACTTGGGATCTGCGGCCCTCCCTTGAGCACTCAAGGCTCTGGTTCTGAGCTTTCAATCTCTCGCAGATGAATGGAATCTGTCGGACAAATATATACTTATTCACATGCAATCTCATATGGATAAGCATCTAATCTTTCTGAATATTGTGTAGTGAGATAAGCTGATTTTTTTTGTATTGGCACAAATACACTCAGAACCTTCAATGGGGAAACTGTTTATCAAGATAAGGCATTTGACAAGGTTCCACATGGAAGGTTGATTAAGAAGGTTAAATCGTTGGGTATTAATAGTGAGGTTGCAAGATGGATTCAACAATGGCTGAATGGGAGATACCAGAGGGTAATGGTTGACAATTGTATGTCAGGTTGGAGGCCAGTGTCTAGTGGAGTGCCCCAGGGATCTGTGTTGGGTCCACTGTTGTTTGTCATTTACATTAATGATCTGGATGATGGTGTGGCAAATTGGATTAGTAAATATGCAGATGATACTAAGATAGGTGGTGTAGTTAGTAATGAAGTAGAGTTTCAAAGCCTACAGAGAGACTTGGGCCTTTTGGAAGGGTGGGCTGAAAGATGGCAGATGGAGTTTAATGCTGATAAGTGTGAGGTGCTGCATTTTGGTAGGACAAATCAAAATAGGACGTACAGGGTAAATGGTAGGGAATTGAGGAATGCAGTGGAACAGAGGGATCTGGGAATAACTGTGCATTGTTCCCTGAAGGTGGAATCTCATGTGGATAGGGTGGTGAAGAAGGCATTTGGTATGCTTGCCTTTATAAATCAGAGCATCGAGTATAGAAGTTGGGATGTAATGTTAAAATTGTACAGGGCATTGGTGAGGCCGAATCTGGAGTATGGTGTGCAGTTCTGGTCGCCAAATTATAGGAAAGATGTCGACAAAATGGAGAGGGTACAGAGGAGATTTACTAGAATGTTGCCTGGGTTTCAGCACTTAAGCTACAGAGAGAGGTTGAACAGGTTGGGTCTTTATTCTTTGGAGCGTAGAAGGTTGAGGGGGGACATGATAGAGGTTTTTAAAATTTTGAGAGGGACGGACAGAGTTGACGTGGGTAGGCTTTTCCCTTTGAGAGTGGGGAAGATTCCAACAAGGGGACATAGCTTCAGAATTGAGGGACAAAAGTTTAGGGGTAACATGAGGGGTAACTTCTTTACTCAGAGGGTGGTGGCTGTGTGGAATGGGCTTCCGGTGGAAGTGGTGGAGGCTGGCTTGATTTTATTATTTAAGAGTAAATTGGATAGGTATATGGATAAGAGGGGATTAGAGGGTTATGGTCTGAGTGCAGGTAGATGAGACTAGGTCAGGGAGAGTGGTCGGCGTGGACTGGAAGGGCCGAACGGGCCTGTTTCCGTGCTGTAGTTGTTATATGGTTATATGGTTATATAATAAACTGATGACTTTATCACTACTTTATTACTGTCCCATAGCCGCATGAAGAATCATTAGTACACAAGATCACCAGAAAATAGGAGCAGATAGGACCTCCCATGCCTATTTTGCTATTCACAATGATCTTAGCTGATCCACACTGGCTTCAAAACCTCTTCTCTGCCCAGTTATCCATAACCTTCAATTTTGCAGAGAACGCAGCCCAGACCATCCTGTAAAGCAATCTCCCTTCCATTGACTCCATTTATACTTCATGCTGGCTCAGCGAGGCCACCAGGAAAATCAAGGATAAGTCTCAGCCCACACATTCCCAACAGGCAAGAGTTACAGAAGTTCGAAAATGCACACCTCCAGATTCCAGGGACAGTTTCTTCCCAGCTGTTAAGAGGCAACTGAACCATCCTATCACCGACTCGAGAGCAGTCCTGACCTACCACCTACCTCACTAGAGACCCTCGGACTATCTTGAATTGGACTTTACTGGACTTTATCTTGCACTAAACATTATTCCTTTATCCTGTATCTGTGCATTGTGGATAGCTTGATACAATATACAATACAATACAATATATCTTTATTGTCATTGTACAGGGGTACAATGAGATTGGGAATGCGCCTCCCATACGATGCAATAAATTAGTTAGCTAGTCAGTATTAATTTAAACAACCCAATGAAACAAATTAGAACAGTTTTAAAACAGAATAAAGTGCAAATAGATCTGTGCCGGTTCACTGTGCGATGTGACCATCCGGCTCAGCAGGACCAGTTCATAGCAGCTATGGCCCTGGGGATGAAGCTGTTCCTGAGTCTGGAGGTGCGGGCCTTGTATCGTCTGCCCGATGGTAGAAGTTCGAACAGACTGTTGCAGGGGTGTGAAGAGTCTTTGTGGATGCTGGTGGCTTTTCTGAGGCATCGTGTGTTGTAGATGCCCTCCAAGGCTGGTACCTGTGTTCCGATGGTCCTCTGAGCTCTATGGACTACCCACTGAAGAGCTTTCCTCTCTGCCTCCGTGCAGCTGAGGTACCACACAGGGATTCCATGCGTTAGGATGCTCTCTATGGTGCAGCAGTAGAAGGTCATCAGCAGCTGTTGGGGTAGACCAGACTTTTTCAGTGTTCTTAGGTAGAACAGTCGTTGCTGTGCCTTCTTGACCAGCGCAGCAGTGTTATTGTACTATGTTAGGTCCTCCGAAATGTGAGTGCCCAGAAACTTGAAGCTGGACACTCTCTCCACACTGTCCCCGTTGATAAAGATCGGGGCGTATTCCCCGTTGTGTGACCTACGGAAGTTGATGATCAGCTCCTTGGTCTTGGTGGTATTTAGGGACAGGTTATTATCAGAGCACCAGTCCGCCAGGTTCTGCACCTTCGCTCTGTAGTTTGTTTCATCACCGTTGGTGATCAGTTTGTTTCATCACCGTTGTGTCGTCCGCAAACTTGACAATGGTGTTGGTATCGAATGCAGGAACACAGTCGTGTGTGAATAGGGAGTAGAGCATGGGGCTCAGAACACAGCCCTGTGGTGTGCCGGTACTCAGGGTGATAGTGGAGGACAGGTGCGGGCCCATTCTCACTGCCTGCGGTCGCTCCAGCAGGAAGTCCAGGATCCAGTCGCATAACGACGAGCTGAGGCCTAGCTGGTGGAGTTTGGTGATGAGCTTGGTGCAGATGACCGTGTTGAAGGCAGAGCTATAGTCAATGAATAGCATCCTCACGTACGTGTCCTGTCTCTCCAGGTGTCAGGACAGTGTGAAGAGCCAGAGAGATGGCGTCATTGTAGTCATGTATAATCTTTCCACTGACTGGATACCACACAACAAAAGAGCTTTTCACTGTACCTCAGTACACATGACAATGCACTAAACTAAACTAAAATCTTTAATGTTTCAAATATTTATCTCTTCACCTTAAATGTATCTAATGGTCTGGCCTCCACCACCGTTGGGAGCATGTAATTCCAGAGATTTACTATTTTCTGTGAGAAGAGATTTCTAAGCAACTCAATTATAAATGACTGGCTCTTTATCTTGTAAGTTGTTTGTGAACCTCATTAGTAAGGGTGTCACTAGTTATGGAGACAGGAGAATGAGGTTGAGAGGGAAAGATAGATCAGCCATGATTGAATGGTGGAGTAGACTTGGGCCGAATCATCTAATTCAAAGGCCTCCTAGAACTTATGAACTTATGAATAAGTGAAAACATCTCAGCATCTTCTCTGGTAAGCTCCTTTAGGATATTATGTTTGTACAAGGTCACCCTTCATTATCTGGGAAAAAATACATAAACTCAACCTATGTAGCCTCTCTTGACAGGGCAACTCTTTCATTCCAGGAATTGGTCTGGTGAATCTCATTTGAACTTCCAATGCGATGAAAGGCTTTATTTAGATAAGGGACCAAACTTGTACATGGTATTCCAGGTGTGGCCTCACCAACTCCCTGTACACCAAGGGAGCTAGGAGACCTACACAGCTACCATAAGCAGAACACCTGTTTCAACCAAGAGTGGGAATATTCATACAATGGAGCAATATGGAAAGAAATTTCACGCACTCACAATATTTCTTACCCTTTGATACTTTCTTAAGAAAAGATTATGTTATCACATATTTCCAGCAAATGAAGCCACATTTGACCGCGAATAGCTGATGAAGTATGCATTTCAAGTAAGTGTTGCCTCCCTGCAGTGGAGTACGCAAACATGGTTATTATGACCTGCAACATTGCTACCGTAAAACAAAGACCACTTTCAATGTGAAGTTGATCATCATGAAGGGAACTCTCTTCTGCCCGACCTGCTCTTACAGTGATAAACTCTGAGTGCACAGCCCAATTTTCGCACAGCCTACTCATGGTAAAATCATTTTGTTGTTATACCGCACCAAACTAAAACCAGTGCCACATCATCCAGATTCCCAATTTGTAGGTTAAATTGTGAGAAAATTAAACAGAAGCATCATTTTGATAAAATAATACAAGTTCTATTTATATCCAATGTTATTTGTTCAGGCATGAACAATCCTTTCAGAATCAGACAATAGTAAAAAAAAGGATGGAATATTTTTATTTTTTAATAATGGAATATACTGTTACTTAAGTATTCGGAAGTAGTATTAAAATTATATCTGTATAAGTTTTTAGGATACATTGAATATTTTTTCTTGACCCGCTTACTAATCAGCATAACACAATCACAGGCTCACAATCCCCAACTCTACACTCAGCTCTGAAGAGAACTGTGTTCTTCCAGCCTGGATGTTGTGGTTTGCCTCATTAGGTTGAATTAAATGAGATGCTGAACAAAATAAAATGTGGCTGCCAGGTAGGAGAGACTGGGGCAACTGAGGTAGAAAGGAGCAAGTGTCATTTGTGTGTTGACACCGTTATTGACTGGTGCGCATGCGGTTCACACTTCTCAATTATGTCTGCCAAAGCAAAGGTGGCCATTAATTGCGAAGGCTGATGCCTGAGCAGCAAATGTCAGGGGAAGCTCTGTAACCTCTGTCTTCTCTTATTGGAGCTTGACTTGAGAATGTTCAAGGGCGGGACCCCACAGGCTGCCCATGGTCCCCATGGAGAGGCACGATGCTTCAAAAGCAAAGTGTATTTAGCTTTTGCAGTTCAGTGTGCTGTGTGTGCTTTTGCCTCTGTAGTGTCAGAGGTCTACTGCACTGTTGTGAAATGCCTGTGATTACACATCGACGGTGAAATACACTCCAGCAATGCACTTAATAGGGACAACTAAGAAAAACCTTGAGATAACCTTCATATCACCATTCATCATTGTCTTGGTGCTGCTATGCTTTGCCTGGTATTTTTTTCAGCTAATAGTCATGCATTGACAGTCATTGACAGACAAACTAAAGTGTAGAACATTGGCTATTTTGTTCCTTTCAGGCCACTGCATTGCATTTGGATGGAATGAATATTAACAGCATGCAGAAACCGTTTGCTGCTGAGTTACAATTAGAAATGATTGCTTGGTTATAAATTTCTTTGAAAATGAATCAGGCTTTGACATCTTCCCCTTTGGAAATATTAGTGTAGCATAAACAATTTAGCACTAATTAATACATTTTCTACAAGAGACTTAATTCTACGATATGAATTAAGCCTATCCCTGCATAAACCCAACCTTAGCATATTATAGCAATTGATGGTAAGCTAAATATAATTTATTTAAATAGGTTTAATTCTATTGTTACTTTACTTTTTATAGAACATCTTTTGGATTATTCCTTATGTGTTAAATCTTTGAAAGAGTATCATATGTTTTTGAAAAACAATAAAGTTTGATATTAATGTTATTTGAGGGGGTGCCAAAGTGATTGCCAATGGAAAAGTTGGAAAATTATTTATAAGTTGCAGAGTGCTGTGTATGCAGCCCTGTACATCATGCTAACTGGCTTCCCCACATTGAGTATCTACACTTTATGCTGCCTCACACTCCACTTATTCTGTCTTCTTCCCTCTCTCATTGACTTAAAAGCATGCACCACCAGATTCAACAATAGCTTCTTCTCTGCTGTTATTAGACTCTTGAACAGACCGCTCATAAGCTAAGGGATGTATTCATGAACCCATACCTACCCCACCACCACTTCCCCCCATCCCCACCAATGGATCGCACTGCAGACTGGTTTTATCTACACTTTCTCTGTAACTATACTGCACTCTGTTTCCCCTCTCTTTGCAGCACCTGTTGCACAATCCTCCTGTGAAACAAAAGGTCAGCAACGCGAAACATGACAGTAGTTTTCAATTATTTTTAATTTCCTTCTTTAGCAGTCCACAAGTTAAAGGAAGATTTGTTTCTGCTCTTGTTCTGTGGGTTCTGTTATGACGAATGAGGCCATTAGGGAAACTGCAGAATCTTCCATGGAAGGGGAATGAGGTGCCTGACATAATGAGTGGGCAGGTAGTTTGAAGACTTTTTTTTACACAAAGGGTGGTGAGTGTATTTTTCACACAAAAGGTTGTGGGCATATGGAATGAGCTGCCAGAGGAGGTAGTTGAGGCAGGGACTACCACAATGTTTAAGAAGCAATTAGACAGGTACATGGACAGGTTTAGAGGGATATGGGCCAAATGCAGGCAAGTGGGACTAGTGTAATGGGACATGATGATCAGTGTGGGCAAGTTGGGCCTTAGGGTCTGTTTCCACACTGCTTGACTCCATGCATTCATTCCTTCCAAAGTTTATGCTGGGCTGTATGCTACGTGTATAAATTGGCATTCTGAATTCTCTGTTTCTGAATTTGGAATACTTATTTAAATAATCAAGGGCCAGGGAATCATAGGAGTTAAGAGGTGTTGCATTTCCTTAACAGAAAATGTTTCATGTTGGGACCTTTCTTCAGTATGAGAAAGGATCTCAATCAGAAACATTGCCTGTCCTTTCCCTCTGCTGATGCTGCCTGATCCGCTGAATCCTTCCAGCACGTTGTGTTTTTGTTCAAAATTCCAGCATCTACAGTCTATTGTGTTTAATGTTTGAATTTCTTCAAGATGGCATCATGGACATCCTTGAATCTTTTCCTTAATCCATAAGGTAATTCTTTCCATGACAGAACTTGAAGTCAAGTTTCTGAATTGTAAGTTTAGTGTTAGGCATGTGAACAATATGGTCTGCTCAACAGAGTCAACTGAGTGTAATTATGGTCTCAACACCAACAATATTGAGCTAGGAAATGTTGCTTCTATTGACGCTTAACTTTCCAGTCAATTTGGGAGGATTTTACAGTGACCGCATTGGTGTAATTTTTCCAATGCTTGAGGACAGGGATCACTGTTGTTCTATAGACCATAAATGTTGTGGTGACTTTTGGATCTTGATTTGTAAACACACTTTTCCTCAGCTGGCCAAAGGCTATGCTAATGCATTGAAAATGATGGTGACCTGGAAAATCACTACCTGGCACCCTTCAGAGGTTGCTCCTGAGACATGTGAAATGATCTACATTCTCCAAGATTTCATTGTGAATTTTTATCGTTGGAGTGAGATGTTGTACATTAGGGGTGGATTGACAAAGACCTTTGTCCTGTGGAGGTTGAGTGCATGGTTAAACATTTCATGTGTTCAGTAGATATATTCATGAAGGACATTTGTAAATGCAAACATTATCTGTGTCCTGAAGCTTGATCACTAAAGTTCAGGTGAACTTGTTTCTTCAGGGCTGATTGAGTAGTTTTCCATTTGCCTTGTAGATTAACTCAGCAGAAAGCTTGTCGGAAGTGAGTTGCAGTGTTATGATAAGGTAGATTGAAAAAAAAACGGTATGATGATGTAACCTTGCTTGACATCTGTCTTCACTGAGATTAGCCCTGGTGTAGACCCGTCGATTAGAATCATTTCACAAAGCACACATAAGATGGAGACAAATGTCATTGTGCTGCTAAAATTGAACAGTCCTTCCAAGTTGATAAAGTCAAAAGTTTAAGTGATATCAAAAAGGGCCGTATGTGGCTATTGGTGCCATGCTGAGCATATCCTCTAGAGCTTTGGAGAAGATCATGACACTGTGCCTCACAAAATGCTGGAGTAACTCAGCAGGTCAGGCAGCATCTAGGAATGAGGGAATGCTGGAGTAACTCAGCAGGTCAGGCAGCATCTAGGAATGAGGGAATGCTGGAGTAACTCAGCAGGTCAGGCAGCATCTAGGAATGAGGGAATGGGTGACGTTTCGGGTCGAGACCGTCACCCATACCTTCTCTCCTAGATGCTGCCTGACCTGCTGAGTTACTCCAGCATTTTGTGATATCTTCGATTTGTACCAGCATCTGCAGTTATTTTCCTACACTACTATGACCCTGTGCCTAATGCTCTTCAACATGGAAGAAGATAAAGGACCTTGCCAATTACCTTTCCTGTGTCAGACAACTGGGGGAACCATTTGCAGTTTTAAGCAAATAGCAGGGAATATCACTGATAATTCTGGCAGTGACAGAGGAATAATGAAAATTAGAAATAAATAAATCCCGTTCATTTTAAAAGCCTATTAGAAACTAACCTCTCCCTTAAAGGAAATCAGGCTTTGCTGTCGCACATTGCCCTAATGTTTCACAAGATCCATCTGAAACACTCTTCTTTTCATTGACTTGCTAACTAGCAAATGATGTGTTCTTTTTGCATTCCAACAAACACTTCCTGCCCAATGATGTCTTGCATGGGTGGAATGGAAACTCCAGCCTGATTATTTATATATTCTGTGACATAATGATCACCTGGCAAAATTTAGAAGCAAATTCCACCCAGAGTTAGAAACCACACTTTTGTTGTATTATCAATGGAACATCATTTTAACCTCAGTTTTCCAACATGTACTTGAGAGCACATTTGCTGTTTCCCATGTCTCCCTTTCGACACTGACCTGAGAATGCCAATTTTGAACTTATTAGTATATCATAGAAATTACTTAGTATGAGTTCACACTTGCGGAAATAATTACGGATTACCTTAATTAATACAAAGGCAGAGAAAAAAATAATTCATCTTATTATTAATGTTTGGATTGAAGTCAAGATCTTAAAAGTAAAAAGATAACTCAGTTAGCCAGTTCTCTTTAGTCCAATAACATGGAAGATAATTAAGTTAATAGTATATATGCATCAATAGTAAATTGTGTGGTGTTAATACCTACATTTTGTGTTCATATAGAAGACAACCAATGGTGGAAATGATTGAGAGAAACTGGATGAGACAGTGGGTTAAACAATATCTATGGAGAGAGAAACAGGGCAAATGCTTCAGATCAATGATTGAACTCAGATCTGGAGTTCTAAAGAAAAACTCATTCACTTGAACCATTTGCCTAGAAATTAATTTCCTGTCAGTGATTTTCAGTGGGCATGCAGGAATGACTGTACATTGAACTCTCCCTCCAAAATTAATTCCATTGTCTTAATGGTGAGCTAATGGAGACAGAAGCTGGGCTACCTTGGTCCAGACTCCCTCTGTAATGGAGCAACTAGCTTGGCAGCAGCAACTGAGGAACTGATGTAATTTGCCAGTCATGGGCTGTTGGGAGAGTCAGAAAATGGGAATGTGCAAGGGCGAGAGGTCAACAATTGTAATTAATACAAATTGATGGAATTATAAAAATTTAGTTGACAATGAACTCAATTTGCACTTGAGGGGGGCACTGAAATGATCATTAGTAGAGGAAAACCAACATGTGGACTAGGTAGTCAGGGCATATTTTACTTTCTTTTTTTGAAAACTGTCTTACCACAGCAAGGTACAGACAAGTGGACAGATGTCTATGGTTTATACAATATGCAGGAGTAACAGCGGGTCAGGCAGTATCTCTGGAGAAAAGGAATAGATGACGTTTCGGCTTGAGACCCATCTTCAGACAATACAAATGGATTGAAACGACATGAAACAACACCTATTCCTTTTCTACAAAGATGCTGCCTGACATGCTGAGGTACTCCAGCATTTTGTGTCTATCTTCGGTGTAAACCAGCATCTATAATTCCTTCCTACACACTGGTTGTTCTCACAAAAAAAACAATGTTTTCTGGTAGAGATGCTAATAATAACTTTCCAGGTCCTAGCCAGAGGAGGTCCAAAGCTAATTAACCACAAATACAAGCTGTTCTCAGAATAGAAACACATCCACTCCTCAAATAAATAAAATACAGATATACAAAATCTGAAGACTGAAGTCTAACAACAAGCTAGAGAGCGGATGGCAATTTGAAAGAGCAGTGGAGATCCAGCAATCTGTTGATAACCATAACATCCTTGAATTCTTCATCACTGTAAAGACCATCTGCAGCTAACAGTCAGTCCAGGTCCACTCCATTGAGTGCTGTGAATGGAGGGGAACTGATCAAAATGAAGCAGTCAGCACCCAGTGAAAGGAGCCTGTTGAAGAACTCCCCAACTCAACTGCGACTTTGGCCTTGATGCTTATATCATTGAGTTTAACCTATTGTGGCCTAATCCATATAGTCGTGCCACCATCCTAGCCCAAAGCAGAGTTGAAAAGATCGCACGGCAGCAGAAAAAACAACTAAGATCAGTTGGTATCCCGAACAATAAAAAAAATATTGGATGTATCTCTGGCGTCTCCTTCATCTGGAAGAGGAGAGATTGGCCAGGGATCTCCAGGATGCCATATTCATGGACACCTTCAGGACAGGAAACACATCTGAATGTGTCTCTTTGCTTTCTACTACATGTAAAGTCATCACAAATATCTTCCTCTGTCATCTCCATCCACTGATCAAAACGCTATTCAGGAGGACACAATACTAATTCTATTCATTAACATGTACAATAGACATAATCTGCAACATATGAGCACTCTGGGAAAAGTGTAGAGAAAAATATGCATTGTCTTTTTTGACTTTACAAAAGTCTTTGACAATGAAGGATTGGGGTGAAACTTTCTCATATGTGGTTGCCCTGAGAAATTCTCAATGTAGGGGCCATTTTGCGTTTATTAGTTATTTTACTATATTACATTATTTTGTATCCTGCTGTATTATTCTGGACAATGAAAGGTTAATACTATGAATTACGTATGGGCTGGGTGGAGCCAGAGAGCTTCCAGCTTCGACGTATTTGTTCAGAAGATCAGCCAGAAGAAGCTGCCGATATATCAGCTAAAAGAACCTGCTGATAGAAGATCAGCAAGAAATATTTGCTGGAGATAAGATCTGGCATTTTGTATAAGTCACGTAGGATACAGTAGGACATTAGATTTTTATCAAACTAATCAATAACAAGTCGATGACAAGAGATATGCCAATGTGTTATATTGCAACTTCAAATATACGACTAACTTCAAATAAAAAGTCGTGGAGATCTCTGTTGTTGATTGTTTGCGTCAAGAAAATAACGTTCCAACTATCCTACATCAACGGCAGCTTTAGGGCTTGATAAGAAAGACGAGAAGCTGGCTGTAATACTCACCATTCTATCTGATATACATATAAAAAACACACACACAAATACATATAAAACATAAAACCATACAAATAGCAATCTTAAACAGTGGGAAGCTAGTTGATGCTGTGTATAAGATATTTGCTATGCAAATAAGTCCACTAAAATGTTTAACAAGAAAATCATACAAAACCTTCAGTGATTTGGCATTAGCAGTGCAATCTATATAATTCAGAGCAGTTACTTTCGGAAGATGTCAAGATCCCAGAGAGAGCCAAGAGAATGTGTAGCAAAATGATGCCAAGCGAAGAGAGAGCTCAGTTATGTGGGGAGTATGGACAATTTGGATTTCATGGTATGTCTTGAACATAGCTCACTTGGCATTGACTGTTTGCAGAGCCGACTTGAGTAGCAAACAGGTCCCCACTTAGCTTTTAGGTCATTTATTAAGGCAAAAAGCTATCATCTGTATCTAGTGCAGTTCCATTTACCAACGTGTTGGGTGGCACATTGGCACCGTGGACTGCGACTAGCTCATTGCTAGAAAATACTTAGTAGGTCATGCAACATCTACACAGAGGGAAATTAAGTCTGTGTCCAGACAATGAAGTTAAAATTACTGAGCATTTCTGACGGAATCATCCTTTTTATTCAACATCTGCAATTTTTTGCTTTTTGCCTGAATATTTGATGTTGCAAAGTATAGTTCACAGCCGTAAACATGAGCAGCTTTAGAAATTCTTCATCCTAAGAACATGAAAATGCAATCAATGTAGCGTTGAACACAAAGTGCAGAAATAACTCGGTAGATCAAGCAGCTTCTCTGGAGGACATGGATCCTAAGAAGCTCTTAAGAAGGATTCCAAACTGAAACCTCACCTATCCTTTCCAGAGATGGCCAGAGATGCTGCCTGACCTGCTGAGTTACCCCACCACACTGAGTTATGTGCAAGATTCCAGCATCTGTAGCTCCTTGTGCTTACAATGTAGGATTGTTCAGCTTGGAATAAATGGAGGAACTACTATCAGCATGGCAATAATGTTCAACCAACAAAGTTTCTTGTTTGGCATTAGATTTTCTCATCTGTTTTAAGTGGCTTTTGTTTCTTTTATGATAATGTTGCATTCACAAGAGCTCATGCTCAGAACAAAATAAGTTCTTTCGTGGAACATTAATTAGTTTGCGGTAAAAGCTGTCATTGCAATGAAGCATATTTAATGTCTTCTTGGAAGCACAAGTCTGTCACTTCTATTGAAGTTTCCAAGACAAATTAACACTCTCAAAAATATGTTTAGGCCAAGTGTGTTATTTGCATAGGTTGGGAAGATCAAAGGGCATGGGAGATTGATGTCGACCTACAAAAATAAACAGTGGAAAAGCAGGAAATTTCACAAGACAACAATAAAAACAAATGAGGATCCCAGCTTCAGAGCTTTAGTATGTGATGATGAAAATGCAGCGTGTAGGTGACTTCTGTTGCTAGAGTGATGAATCATGGAGTTGCAAATCCTTTTAGTTAATTGCTTTGAGGTTGTGAGGCTTTCCCTGTGTTCAATATCAATTATCAAGTCTAGAGGAGATAGTGGTAATCCCCCGAGTCAGTTGGTGACTGATTTGTAAAAAAAAGACTGTCAAAGTGGCATTTAGCATTGCAAATATATCAGCTTATTTACACCATCCTGCATAATGAAGGAGCAAAAGGAAAGGAATGGCCAACATGCTGATGCCATCACCTCCCTGACATTTGAGGCACATCAGCTCAACCATGTTGAACAGTCAGCTGGTCTATCTGGAAGAAAATTAGTCTTTACTCCTTCCTAACATCACGACTGTTAATCTGACCTCAGCTCAATGTAAACCAAGTGCCTGTGTATAGCAGAATGATCAATATGGCAATTGAAGGAGCTGCAGTTATTCACTTACACTTAAAGGAGTATTTGTCTGAAGTTGTTCAGTTCTATTCAGCCGTAGCTTTTTGGATATAGTCCAACTTTACGGCTATGAAAGTTTCACTGACTAACATCATTTCATCAGGCATGATTATTGGTAGACACTATTGGAACATAATTTATATTGCACATTTGTCTTCCTCACCAGTGCACCTATTTGAATGAGTTATGTACTTTATATTTTGTCCCCAAACCCAGCAATGGCCTATCTCCATTTATAATATAGTTATTTCAATTGAATTTTGAATTTCACAATACAAATGTTAAGCATGTGCATCTGAAATCTCTTTCCACACTATTTCAGTAAAGATAAAATAACTAATTTAAAATTAATGAGCAAACACTAGCCCTTGTTGGGAAAATGAATTTTAGTTCAATCCATTCACAATCTGTATTCTATTATCTTACAAATAAATTTCACGCAAATGAAATTGATCTTGTAACTTATATAACCTAGTTTGAAGAGAGCTGATGAATAAAATAAATTGTTAATCTACCTGAAATTTCCATAATTTTTTGGGGGGGCAGCATAGATTTGATCAAAAACTCCAGAAAGATTGGTTCCTGAATTGTCCTAAAGATAGTGTGCAGTTTAATCAGAAAGTCCAACAATTAATGAATTAGATTTTGCTTGTGGTTGAGAAAGTTTACAAGATGTGTTCATTCTGCATTGATAACAGGTTGGGAGGGGTGTCTGGTGGGCTAGGATGGTCAACAACCAATTGTTATGGTCTATCATGATGTAAAAGAGAGAGGAAGAAAGAGGGATTGCACCCTTTGAGAGGGCTTTATGGAGCCTGACACTGCCTCAAGGTCTTGCTTCTAAATAGTCCTCAAAAAATGTGTACCTGTAGACTTCTCCAGATGTCATGCACATGTGAACACAAAAAGAAGTGGGCAGTTCTGATAAATGATTAGTTGGAAAGATAGTTCAAAAGGGAACATTTAAGTTTATTGGGACATTGTTATTAATTCTGTGGGAGGTTAAACTAGTACATTTTAGGTGGTTGGACACCAACAGGGGTGAGACTAATACCCTTAAATGCAAAGTTTGTCTGTGCTGTTGGATACAGATTAAACCAGTTTGCCATAGAGATGCAAATCTGAGGCTCACATTTGAATATAAAATAATGAAATCTGGATTTGTTAGAGTGTAAAGGTAGAGTGGAAGCAAAGTGAAGCTTTCCATCGCTGAAACTGTATAATTATCTCTTCCGAACGGAGATGCAACCTTTTTTCTGGGTGGTGTCTCCGTTCCCGCTGCGGCCTACCATCGGCCAAACACCTGGAGCTGGCGACTTCCACCTGGGACCACCTGGGCTCAGGTTCGCAGAGCCCGCGGACCGGACTTACCATCTGCGGAGCTGGCTGCCTTCGGAGGCTGTGGCGGCGCTGCAAGTGCGGCTGCGACTCGCCTTCGGAGGCTCCGGGGGCTTCGGCCACGGGCCGCGTAGATATCGGAAGCTCGCAGCCCCCTGGGTGGGGGCCGACATCGGGAGCTCCGGCAGCGGCAGCATCTTCGCCTGCCCCGGATCGCGGTGCTTGGGTCGGCCCGCCGTGGACCTTTGACTGTCCGGCATGGCCTGAAATAGGCCGCGGGATTTTTTTCTGCCCGGCGGGGGCTTCAATGTCGGGAGCCACGACCGAACCGACGTGCAGTGGCGGCGTCTTCGCCCACCCCAGATCGCGGGGCTTGGGTCGGCCTGCTGCGGACCTTTCACCGTCCGGCGCAGCCTGGAACGTGGCAACTTCAACAACCTGACTGCGGGAGAAGACGGCAGGGGAAGGGAAAAGACATTCTGGCCTTCCATCACAGTGAGGAGGTGACTGGAGGAGACTCACTGTGAAGGATGTTTCTTTTTTTTTTGTTTTGTGTTGGTTTGTGATTGTGTGTGAAATTGCTTATTTTTATTGCTCTTATTGCTGGACTGTGGGTGACCTTTCATTTCACTGCACATCTTGTATGTGTATGTGACAAATAAACTTGACTTGACTTGACTTGGATTTAATTCACAAATCTCATTGAATGGTGCAACACATTAGAGGGGTAAACAATGTGTTACACCTGCTCTGACCTTTCTGAAAAATTGAATAAGTTGAAGGGCATGAAGTCGAGGATTTGGGAGCTCATTAATTCAAATAACTAAAAAGTCTAGAGGTACTGTAATTAAAAATATTGACAAGCGTTTTGATGGGTGTGAGAGTAAGAATGATCTGGTAATAGTGGAAGTGAGTGGCACGTTAGAAATTTCTTCCTTATCTTCACATTCACTAGAATACCAAGAGTGTAATAACTGAGTTAAATTCCACAATACACACATGGTTTATGATATTACACCAAACCACCAAATAGAGAAACCTAATCATTATTTATTATAATTTTATAATATTATTATAAAATTATAATAATTTCTCAATTTTAAGATATTTCAAATGCTTTAGCATTTCTTACCATATAGATATTGCACATTGCTGGAAATTTGGTAAATATTTTGTGTGCAATCTGGATGGATAAACAGCATGATAGGACACAAAATGCTGGAGTTACTCAGCGGGTCAGACAGCATCCCCGGAGAACCCGAATAGGTGACATTTCAGGAAGAGACCCTTCTTTAGACTCCCTGGAGAACATGGATAGGTGACTATCGGGCCAAGACCCTTCTTCGGTCTGAAATGTCACCTCTTTACATTCTCCAGGAATGCTGCCTGACCCACTGAATTACTCCAGCACTTTGTGTCCTTTTGTGTGTTAACCAGAATCTGAGGTTTTTTTTGCTTCTACTACTTCATAAACAACATGTTGGCTGAGGGATAACATAGAAACTTAGAAACAGAGAACATAGAAACATAGAAAAATAGGTGCCAGAGTAGGCCATTCAGCCCTCCTCCCCTCCCCCTCCCCCTTCTACCCCCCTCTCTCCCCCTCCCTCCCTTCCCCCTATCCCCCTCCCCCTTCCCCACTCTCCCTCCCTCCATCCCTTCCTGCCTCCCCTTCCTCCCCTCTGCTCCACCTCCCCCCTCCCCCCCCACTCCATCTCCCTCAACCCCCCTTATCCTCCCTCCTCCCCCCTCCCTCCCCCCTCCACCCTCCTCCCTCCCCCTCCTTCCCAATGAGATAGATTTAAACTTTAAAATGTGAATAACTGTAAAAACATAACACCGATTTCAATGAAACTTCTTCCATTAGCAGCAAAGGGACGATGGTGAGTAAGGTGGGCCTAAAATTGTGGAGCTATCGTGTACCGTTTTGGCTGTGGTTCAGGAACAAACAAACAAACAAATGAGAGTTTTAGTATATAAATGCATTGTGCATTAAGTGAATGCAGTGGATGCACTGAATGGAGGAATATTGACCTCAAACAATCCCTTGAGTGTCATAGAACCCACCCAATTAACTGTCCATTCTTTCCAATAGACATAAAATCAGATGAACTCTGTTACAAATGTAAAAAACTCCTCACCAGATTTGTCTCCTGCAAAATCAATAGTAGATTTTGAAAGGAAATAGATAGATATTTGAATAGAAGAGTGTAAGGAAAGGACAGGGAGAAAGTGATGAGGTGGACTCTTCAGTCTGAAAGCTGGTGTAAGTTTAACGTGCTAAATTCCTGACTGCTTGCCATGCACAAACCATGAAGCAAAGTGTTCTGATCCAGCTTAGATTGCATTAGCAAACATTTCTGGATGAAATCATGCCCATTGGGAAAGTGACCTTGATAAAGATATTCAGTATTCCATCACACACTGGGAGACATCTCAAGTCACAATTCTGTTTGCACATCATCAGAGCAATTTCTGAATTGTTTCCATTTACGTGGTGCCTCTGTACTTTTATATTTATATGTCAAAATAGGGTAATTCATTTTGCACCTATGTCCCACCGGTCATGATTTTGTTCGTCACTCACATTTTCTATACCGGTAAGCTCTATTCTTGACTATCTCCTTTTACATATTGGCTCTTGCTGATGGTGGAGTAGACTTGATGGGCCAAACGGCTTTATTCTGCTCTTAGAACATATGAACGTGAGAAATCTGTCTTACGAATCCATTATTTCTGTTGAATCTGGTGGCATTGTAAAGGTCAAGTGATGGAAGTGGGACTGCACTCAATTGAACTATTTTAGAGACTCAACCATCATGTCCAATATTTCACTTTTTCAGTATTTGGTTTCTTTTTTCTGCTCTTTTGGCATTTTAGATAGGATTCCTCTTTTTCTATTTACACTGCACCCTGCAGCACCACCACCACCCTCCACCCACATCCCAACACCCCCAGGTTGCTTTTGTTATTGATTAGCCTCCCCCCTCAGCAGCATTATGTGCCACTGAATCCCCCCTAGTTGAAGATTCCCACTCTCTTTCCCATTAGTTCTCTCCACTTTTCCAATTTTCTTTAAACTATTCATTTCTCACTTTTTCACAGATTTTAATGAAAGGCTGTGGACTAGAAACATTAACACCATTTCTCATCTCATAGATGCTGCCTGACCCTGCTGAATATTTCTAACACTTCTGACTATCAAGGTTGTTGTACGGGCCAGTTTTTGAGCTCCATCCATCTGTGAGCCAAAATAGCTTCAGTCTCCACGGCTTAACGATTAGGATCATAGAAACATAGAAAATAGATGCAGGAGGAGGCCATTTGGCCATTCGAGCCAGCAACGCCATTCATTGTGATCATGGCTGATCATCTACAATCAGTAACCTGTGCCTGCCTTCTCCCCATATCCCTTGATTCCACTAGCCCCTAGAGCTCTATCTAACTCTCTTTTAACTTCATCCAGTGAATCGGCCTCCACTGCCTTCTGTGGCAGAGAATTCCACAAATTCACAACTCACTGGGTGAAAACATTTCTTCTCACCTCAGTTTTAAATGGCCTCCCCTTTATTCTTAGACAGTGGCACATGGTTCTGGATTCCATCAACATTGGGAACATTTTTCCTGCATCTAGCTTGTTCAGTCCTTTTATAATTTTATGCGTCTCTATAAGATCCCCTCTCATCCTTCTAAACACCAGTGAATACAAGCCCAGACTTTCTAATCTTTCCTCATATGACAGTCCCTCCATCCCAGGGAACAACCTTGTGAACGTACACTACACTTCCTCAAGAGCAAGGACGTCTTTCCTCAAATTAGGAGACCAAAACTGCTCACAATACTCCAGATGTGGTCTCACCAGGGCTCTATACAACTGCAGAAGGACCTCTTTGCTCCTATACTCAAATCCTCTCGTTATGAAGGCCAACATGCCATTAGCTTTCTTCACTGCCTGCTGTACCTGCACACTTACTTTCAGTGACTGGTGCACAAGGACACCCAGGTCTCGTTGCACTTCCCCTTTACCTAATCTGACACCATTGAGATAATAATCTGCCTCCTTGTTTTTGCCGCCAAAGTGGATAACCTCACATTTATCTACATTATACTGCATCTGCCATGCATCTGCCCACTCACTCAACCTGTCCAAGTTACCCTGCAACCTCCCAACATCCTCTTCGCAGTTCACACTGCCACCCAGCTTTGTGTCATCTGCAAACTTGCTAGTGTTACTTCTAATTCCATCATCCAAATCATTAATATATATTGTAAATAGTTGCGGCCCCAGCACCGAGCCTTGCGGCACTCCACTCGCCACTGCCTGCCATTCTGAAAAAGATCACTTTATTCCTACTCTTTGCTTCCTGTCGGCCAACAAATTCTCTATCCATGTCAATACCCTATTTCCAATACGATGTCCTCTAATTTTGCTCACCAATCTCTCGTGTGGGACCTAATCAAAGGCTTTCTGAAAGTCTAGATACATTACATCAACTGGCTCTCTTTCATCCATTTTACTTGTCAACACACAAAAAATTACAGAAGATTAGTCAAGCAGGATTTCCCCTTCATAAATCCATGTTGACTTAGACAATAGACAATAGGTGCAGGAGTAGGCCCTTCAGCCCTTCGAGCCAGCACCGCCATTCACCGTGTTCATGGCTGATCATTCACAATCAGTACCCCGTTCCTGCCTTCTCCCCATATCCCTTGACTCCACTATCATTAAGAGCTCTATCTAACTCTCTCTTGAAAGCATCCAGGGAATTGGCCTCCACTACCTTCTGAGGCAGAGAGTTCCACAGCTTCCTCTCTGAGTGAGGAAGTTTTTCCTCATCTCCGTTCTAAATGGCCTACCCCTTATTCTTAAACTGTGGCCACTAGTTCGGGACTCCCCCAACATCGGGAACATGTTTCCAGCCTCTAGCGTGTCTAATCCCTTAATAATCTTATATGTTTCAATAAGATCCTCTCTAATCCTTCTAAATTCCAGAGTGTACAAGCCCAGTCGCTCCAGTATTTCAACATACGACAGTCCCGCCATTCCGGGAATTAACTTTGTGAACCTATGCTGCACTCCCTCAATAGCAAGAATGTCCTTCCTCAAATTTGGAGACCAAAACTGCACACAGTACTCCAGGTGCGGTCTCACTAGGGCCCTGCAGAACTGCAGAAGGACCTCTTTGCTTCTGTACTCAACTCCTCTTGTTATGAAGGCCAACATTCAATTGGCTTTCTTCACTGCCTGCTGTACCTGCATGCTTCCTTTCAGTGACTGATGACCTAGGACACCCAGATCTCATTGAACATCCCCTCCTCCTAACTTGACACCATTCAGATAATAATCTGCCTTCCTGTTCTTACGACCAAAGTGGATAACGTCACATTTATCCAGATTAAACTGCATCTGCCATGGATCTGCCCACCTATACAACCTGTCCAAGTCACCCTGCAACCTCTTAGCATCCTCCTCACAGTTCACACTACCACCCAGCTTTTTGTCATCTGCAAATTTGCTAATGTTACTTTTAATCCTTTCATGCAAGTCATTAATGTATATTGTAAATAGCTGCGTTCCCAGCACCGAGCCTTGCAGTGCCCCACTAGTCACTGCCTGCCATCTATCCCTACTCTTTGTTTCCTGTCTACCAACCAATTTTCTATCCATGTCAGTACCCTACCCCCAATACCATGTGCTCTAATTTTGCCCACTAATCTCCTATGTGGTACCTTGTCAAGGGCTTTCTGAAAGTCAAGGTACACCACATCCGCCGGATATCCCCTGTCCATTTTCCTAGTTACATCCTCAAAAAATTCCAGAAGATTAGTCAAGCATGATTTCCCCTTCGTAAATCCATGCTGACTTGGAACGATCCTGTTACTGCTATCCAAATGCTCCACAATTTCTTCTTTTATAATTGACTCCAGTATCTTCCCCTCCTGTCAGACTAACTGGTCTATAATTTCTTGTTTTCTCTCTCCCTCCTTTCTTAAAAAGTGGGATAACATTAGCTACGCTCCAATCCACAGGAACTGATTTTGAATCTATGGAACATTGGAAAATGATCACCAATGCGTCCATGATTTCTAGAGTCACCTCCTTAAGTACTCTGGGATGCAGACCATCAGGGCCTGAGGATTTATTAGCCTTCAGCCCCATCAGTCTACCCACCATTTCCTACCTAATGTGAATTTCCTTCAGTTCCTCCGTAACCCTAGGATCTCTGGTCACTAGAACATCTGGGAGATTGTTTTGTGTCTTCCTTAGTGAAGACAGATCCAAACTACCGGTTCAATTTGTCTGCCTTTTCCTTGTTCCCCATAATAAATTCACCTGCTTCTGTCTTCAAGGGACCCACATTTGCCTTAACTATTTTTTCCTCTTCATGTACTTAAATAAGCTTTTACTATCCTTCTTTATATTATTGGCTTGCTTGGACTAGGACCAATCCTTTTACTGCTATCCACATGCGCCATTATTACCTCTTTAATAATTGACTCCAGCATCTTCCCCACCACAGATGTCAGGCTAACTGGTCAATAATTCCCCATTTTCTCTCTCACTCCTTTCTTGAAAAGAGGGATAACAATTATGTATTCTCTCTCTGTCTCTCTCCATCTCCCTCTCCCTCTCCTGTTTACACTTGATAAATGATTCTTGTTCTTCCTTCAGTAACCTGATACCTGTTCGTTTAACCCTAAAGTTGATGTGCCCTAGCAGCATTGATTTTAACAGGTTATTTGACTATTTCTACAGAAGAAGCAAAGCATCTGCGCTTCATATCAAACATTAAACATATGCAGACAGTGAACCTCACCAAAAGGTGCATCACATTTCATGTTATCTGCAAGTCTTTTTGTTCTCTATGCACAGGAAATTGCAGAGTTTATTTTGGTATCATGTATTTTGGCTCACATAGGGCTGGATTTCCTGGGAATCCCAAATTATTTTGGAAATATTCCAGAAGGGTTTTGCTGTCCTTTACTATTTAAATCACATACTGGTCTACTGTGAAAAAATATTTTAAAATAGAATATTGAACATAGGAGAGTACAGCACAGGATTTAGCCTTCGGCCCACAATGTCTGTCGAATATGAAGCCAAAATAAGCCGATCTCATCTGCTTGCACAGGGTACATATCCCTCTATTCCCTACATATCCATGCACCTATTTAAAAGCCTCTTAAATGCCAGTTTTGTATCTGTCTCCACCACAAGCCCTAACAATGTGGCCTCGGCATCCACCACATCCTGTGTAAAACACTTGCTTCAGATATCTCGTTAAAAAGTTGCATATCTCACCCCAGTATTAGACAATAGATGCAGGAGTAGGCCATTCGGCCCTTCGAGCCAGCACCGCCATTCAATGTGATCATGGCTGATCATCCACAATCAGTACCCCATTCCTGCCAGTCTCCCCATACCCCTTGACATTAAGAACTCATTATTATTAAGAACTCTATCTAACTCTCTCTTGAAAGCATCCAGAGAATTGGCCTCCACTGCAGAGAATTCCACAGCTTCACAACTCCCTGAGTGAAAAAGTTTTTCCTCATCTCCGTTCTAAATGGCCTACCCCTTATTCTTAAACTGTGGCCCCTGGTTCTGGACTCCCCCAACATTGGGAACATAGTTCCTGCCCCTAGCATGTCCAATCCCTTAATAATCTTATATGTTTCAATAAGATCCCCTCTCATCCTTCTAAATTCCAGTGTATACAAGCCCAGTCGCTCCAGTCTTTCAACATACGACAGTCCCGTCATTCCGGGAATTAACCTAGTGAACCTATGCTGCACTCCCTCAATAGCAGGAATGTCCTTCCTCAAATTTGCACACAGTACTCCACACAGTACTCCAGGTGTGGTCTCACTAGGGCCCTGTACTATTGTTAGTTAACATACCCACATGACAATAGACAATAGACAATAGACAATAGGTGCAGGAGTAGGCCATTCAGCCCTTCGAGCCAGCACCGCCACTCAATGCGATCATGGCTGATCACTCTCAATCAGTACCCCGTTCCTGCCTTCTCCCCATACCCCCTCACTCCGCTATCCTTAAGAGCTCTATCCAGCTCTCTCTTGAAAGCATCCAACGAACTGGCCTCCACTGCCTTCTGAGGCAGAGAATTCCACACCTTCACCACCCTCTGACTGAAAAAGTTCTTCCTCATCTCCGTTCTAAATGGCCTACCCCTTATTCTCAAACTGTGGCCCCTTGTTCTGGACTCCCCCAACATTGGGAACATGTTATCTGCCTCTAATGTGTCCAATCCCCTAATTATCTTATATGTTTCAATAAGATCCCCCCTCATCCTTCTAAATTCCAGTGTATACAAGCCCAATCGCTCCAGCCTTTCAACATACGACCCCACTAAGTTACCTCTGCTTCATTTCACTTACATATAAAAGAACACTTGAAAATACAAGCCAGCCTGCAATTTAACGTGCGGGAAGAAACTGCAGATGCTGCCTCCAAATGTGCTACAGGACGCAGTGATAAAGTGAAGGGCCAGAAAGACTGTCTCAGGCATGAGCGGTGCATCAAGCCCAACCCCACTCATTTGAATAAATCATTGGCTTAGAAGGAAAAGTTAAGCAAAGACTGGTCATATTTGAACCAAGTTATATTTTTAAACTACATTATAAAGTATAAATGTATTTTCAAATCAATTTATTTTTAACATTTTAATTAACCAAAATTGTCTAAATGTATTTCAGCTATTTGTAAATGTCTCAGATGGAAACAGTTAAAGCTCAAGCCATTGATGTGGGACTGAGGTAGGGGGCTCAGGATCCATCGCCAAAGGTAGAGTTTCAATCTGTGAATTGCACTACTTCATGAGATAGCTGCATACTTAATTAAATCCTCCAATACAAGCTTACATTTTCCATCAACAAATGAGCCAAATAATTTGACCAAAATGTGCCAATTCAACATCTGAGACCTTCCTAAAGAATTTCCCTTACAACTTCCAAATATATATATATATCTCTTTAAACATGCTTATAAATTCTTCCACTGTGATGACAAATTACATAGTAAAAGTAATTTCAAATTAACATTCCATAAAATTCCCCCAAAATATCCATTTTAATCTCCAGTAAACTGTCAAATATTATCTTCTTTACATTGCATTCCTATGCTCTCAGATTTACAATACAATGTATCTCCAAAACAATTACATTAAGAACTTCAACTAGTTTGCTAAAAAAATCAACAAGAGCTCCGAAAATGTCCATTGAAATATTCAATATAAATTTCATAAATCTCCTTCCAAAACCACTTCTAAAATTAATTTTTGTTTAAATATTATCCCCCCAAATTTGGTTGTTTAGCATAAGGGAGTAGTTTTAACACTTTTCAACATGTTCTCTTATGAAAACTCCAATAAACTATTTATACATTTTACAAGTATACCTTCAATAATCTAATGTTCAATTAAACCTCTAATGCACCCACCAAAATACTAGTATTTCTATCATATCTCCAATAATTCCACCAAACAAATTTCCTGACAATGCCTCTACAATGAGAGTTTAGTATATAGATATTGCTGGAGAAATAATTTATTTCTCCAGCAATATCTATATGCTAAAACTCTCGATGGTTTGTTTGTTTGTTCCTGAACTAAAGCCAAAATGGCACACAATAGCACGACAATTTTAGGCCCACCTTACTCACCATTGTCCCTTTGGTGTTAATGGAAGAAGTTTCATTGAAATCGGTGTTATATATTTTTTAATTATCCACATTTTAAATCTATCTCCTAGGGAGGGAGGGGGAGAGGGGTGGAGGGAGGGGGAGGGGGAGGAGAGGGAAGGAGGGAGGGGGTAGGGAGGGGAAGGGGGGAGGGGGAGTGGGGGAGCATTGCTGCACCAATGTACGAGAGGTTTGGGCCCAACGGGTCCACTTGGTCTAGTACTCAATAAAGTATGTTAAGCTATTTGATAAAATCTCCAATAAGCTTTTAATAAGCTCACCAGAACACATTGATAATTCCCATAGAAACTTCAGTAAAGTCTGCAATTCACCCTTCAATAAACTCTCCTATAGATTTCAACAAGCTGTAATAATATCGCTAATAAAGTTTTCAATAAACTCTTCAGTGAAGCCTCTAATAAACTTTTAAATAAGAGTCTTTAATAAACTCCTCATTCTTTTCTAAATCCATCTTCTTTCCTATAAAGTCTTACCTTCGGCATTGACAAACTTTCCAATACAGTCCTCGGTAATCTTTCAATCCAATTTCCAATGAACATCATACCACAGACTTCAATAAATTCTACAATAGTTTCTCCAACAACTTAAAAGTGAAGTTTCCAAAAGGGAGTGTAGCATGGGGAATGATGGTATTGCAGCCTACGCAGAAACTACTCATACTCATGCAGGGAAATGCCGAATCAAATTTATGGAGTGAACCACACCAATATAAACAGCTTGATGCTATTAAGTTTCTATGCCATGCATTTTTGGCGTTGCTAAACCCATTGTACATGCTCATAAAATTGCCGCACTTTCTATTTACCATTTGATATATTCTGACAGGATATTTAAATGTATTTGGCACCTCTCTATAGCAGAACTTTCTCATCAATGTCTTGTAAATGACTTCTGTTTTGCATTAATTCACGTGCGTACATAGTAACAAAAGTAACAATTAACAAGTTAACCTTTCACTTGAAAGGTAATGTTTCAGTACAAAAGCCATCTTCACTCATTTAGGTTTTCAAATTCACACTTTCATTTAATAGTGTTGCGCTGTACTTGTAAGACCTTTTTACAATAAAGACAACCCAGTAAAGCCATTCTAACTTTCATCACTTTAAATAAATGTAACAGAATAATACCAACAGGCCAGGTAACCAAGCACAGCAGATTTGGATAATAAAAGTCACATGTCATAACAAGAGCACTCACGCTGGTTACTCATCAGACATTCCTTATCTCTGCACAGCAATGGCTTACCATCATCAATTTTCTGTCTGCCTCAGTAAAGATCTAAATAAATGCATTTGGAGAAGTTTCACTTTACTCATCATCCCTTTTAAAGAGTTAACAGTAATATTAATCACCTATACATTACTTTCATTGGAGCAAAAGATGTGCAATTGATATAACTAAGGCATCAGATTTTAAGACGTTTACGGTGGAGATTCGAATAAAACTCAAGGCAAGATGGCTGAAAGTTCTTTCAATGGAAGAAGAAAAGCTTACCCAAAGATGGAACAATTATTTGAAAAAAAAATCTCATTTTGCAGCTTTGGTGTCACAGGTAGATAGGGTGGTCAAGAAGGTCTTTGGCACATTGGCCTTCGTCAGTCAAGGTATTTCGTATAGATGTTCGGATGTTATTTCACAGCTGTATCAGGACTGGTGTGGCTACTGTTGGAGTACTGTGTTCAGTTTTGGTCACCCTGCTGGAAAGAGTCCAGACATTTATGAGAATGTTGCCAGGACTTGAAAGCCTGAGCTTTAGGGTGAGGGGGAGGGGGGAGGGGGGAGGGGGGAGGGGAGAGGGTGCTGCACCAATGCAGGAGAGGTTTGGTCTAGTAACATTTAAAATACATTTGGACAGATACATGGATAGGAAAGGTTTAGAAGGATATGGGCCAAACACAGGCAATGGGACTAGTGTAGATGGGGCTCCTTGGTGGTATGGGCAAGCTGGGCAGTGGAACCTATTTCTGGGCAGTGGGACCTATTTTTGCGCTGTATGACACTATGACTCTATAATTCTGATACATGTAACAGAGACAATATTCAAAGATGAATCACTTATCCCAAATTCTGATGATAAAAAAAACATAAAAGAACTATTTAAAAAAGTTAATTAGATTGGAGTTTGTAGAATAGTTAAAATATAAAAATAAACATTAAATACAATATTAAAGTGGAAGTAAAACATTAAACTTCTAAGTTATTCTTAATTACTTATATTTGAACTTTAAAAGGTCCACATAATTCTGATGTCACCACAGATAAGAACTGTAAATCAGTAGAACTTGTTCCATTGTGACAGGTTTAACTTATTACATGTTTTACGAGGGTGGTAACTCTGCAATTTACTAAAACAACATTGATCCTTCTAAGTGGCTAAATATTGCCTTGCTCGGGCAAAGGTAACAGGAGTTGAAGAAACAACATGAACTGGACTGAGCAGATATTTTCTGCAAAGCTGGCTTGCTCTGCAGGAAGTGCTGCACACTGCACTGCAGGAATGTGGGTCTGGATATTTCAATCTGACAGCATTTTAGTCCTCAAGGACATATTCAGTGAAAAGAAAAAACAGTCTGAACACATTCATTATTATATTTACATGTGGTAAAAGAAGAGCCTGGGACATAAATGAATATTAAGCCAAGAAATAACACATTAAAAGTGGTCAATTAATGCTTAATGAGTGACACAGTGCTACAGATGGTAGAGTTGCTGCCACACCAGTTGGAGACACAAGTTCGATCCTGACCTTGTGGACTAAATGGAGTTTGCACTTTCTCCCTGTGACTGCACGGGTTTCCTCTGGGTGCTTCGGTTTTATCACCCAAATCCCAAATAATTGGCCTCTGTAAATTGACCCTGGTGTGTCAGGTGTGGATGTGAAAGTGGGATAACGTAGTGCTAGTGTGAACTTGACAGTGGTTGGCATGGACGTAATGGGCCAAAGAGTCTGTTTCGATGCTGAATCTTTCCATTCAATCCAATGCTCAAAGTTGTGCATTTTAAGGATGGACTTAAAGAAGATCAGGACATTAATAGACAATAGCTGCAGGAGGAGGCCATTTGGCCCTTCGAGCCAGCACCGCCATTCAATGTGATCATGGCTGATCATTCTCAATCAGTACCCCGTTTCTGCCTTCTCCCCATACTCCCTGATTCCGCTATCCTTAAGAGCTCTATCTAGCTCTCTCTTGAATGCATTCAGAGGATTGGCCTCCACTGCCTTCTGAGGCAGAGAATTCCACAGATACACAACTCTCTGACTGAAAATGTTTTTCCTCATCTCAGTTCTAAATGGCCTACTTCTTAAACTGTGCCCCTTGTTCTGGACTCCCCCAACATTGGGAACATGTTTCCTGCCTCTAACGTGTCCAACCCCTTAATAATCTTATATGTTTCGATAAGATCCCCTCTCATCCTTCTAAATTCCAGTGTATACAAGCCTAGTCGCTCCAGTCTTTCAACTTATGACAGTCCCGCCATTCCTGGAATTAACCTAGTAAACCTACGCTGCTCGCCCTCAATAGCAAGAATATCCATCCTCAAATTTGGAGACCAAAACTGCACACAGTACTCCAGGTGCGGTCTCACTAGGGCCCTGTACAACTGCAGAAGGACCTCTTGGCTCCTATACTTAACTCCGCTTGTTATGAAGGCCAACATTCCATTGGCTTTCTTCACTGCCAGGTGTACCTGCATGCTTCCTTTCAGTGACTGATGCACTAGGACACCCAGATCTCATTGTACGTCCCCTTTTCCTAACTTGACACCATTCAGATAATACTCTGCCTTCCTATTCTTACCACCAAAGTGGATAACCTCACACTTATCCACATTAAACTGCATCTCCCATGCATCCACCCACTCACACAACCTGTCCAAGTCACCCTGCAACGTCATAGCATCTTCCTCAAAGTTCACACTACCACCCAACTTTGTATCATCCGCAAATTTGCTAATGGTACTTTTAATCTCTTCATCCAAGTCATTAATGTATATTGTAAATAGCTGCGGTCCCAGCACCGAGCCTTGCGGTACCCCACTAGTTACTGCCTGCCATTCTGAAAGGGACCCATTTATCCCCACTCTTTGCTTTCTGTCTGTCAACCAATTTTCTATCCATGTCAGTACCCTACCTCCAATACCATGTGCTCTAATTTTGCCCACTAATCTCCTACGTGGAACCTTGTCGAAGGCTTTCTGAAAGTCAAGGTACACCTCATCCACTGGCTCTCCCCTGTCAATTTTCCTAGTTACATCCTCAAAGAATTCCAGAAGATTAGGCAAGCATGATTTCCCCTTCGTAAATCCATGCTGACTCGGAACGATCCTGTTACTACTATCCAAATGCTCCGCAATTTCATCTTTTATAATTGACTCCAGCATCTTCCCCACCACTGATGTAAGACTAACTGGTCTATAATTTCCCGTTTTCTCTCTCCCTCCCTTCTTAAAAAGTGGGACAACATTAGCTACCCTCCAATCCACAGGAACTGATCCTGAATCTATAGAACATTGGAAAATGATTACCAATGCGTTCACAATTTCTAGCACCACCTCCTTAAGTACTCTGGGATGCAGACCATCAGGCCCTGGGGATTTATCAGCCTTCAGTCCCATCAGTCTACCCTACACCATTTCCTGCCTAATGTGGATTTCCTTCAGTTCCTCCGTCACCCTAGGATCTCTTGTCACTAGAATATCTGGGAGATTGCTTGTATCTTCCTTAGTGAAGACAGATCCAAAGTACCAGTTCAACTCGTCTGCCATTTCCTTGTTCCACATAATAAATTCCCCTGCTTCTGTCTTCAAGGGACCCACATTTGCCTTGACTATTTTTTTCCTCTTTACATACCTAAAAAAGCTTTTACTATCCTCCTTTATATTATTGGCTAGTTTACCCTCGTACCTCATCTTTTCTCCCCATATTGCCTTCTTAGTCATCTGCTGTTGCTCTAAAAGAGTCCCAATCCTCTGGCTTCCCACTCTTCTTTGCTTTGTTGTACTTCTTCTCTTTTATTTTTATGCTGTCCTTGACTTCCCTTGTCAGCCACGGGTGCCTCTTACACCCCTTAGAATCTTTCCTCCTCTTTGGGATAAATTGATCATGCAACCTCTGCATTATTCCCAGGAATACCTGCCATTGCTGTTCCACCATCTTCCCTGCTAGGGCCTCCTTCCAGTCAATTCTGGCCAGCTCCAGCCTCGTGCCGCTGTAATCCCCTTTGCTATACTGTAATACTGACACTTCCGATTTTCCCTTCTCCCTCCCAATTTGTAGAGTAAAACTTATCATATTGTGATCACTGCCTCCTAATGGCTCTTTTACCTCGAGTCCCCTTATCCGATCAGGTTCATTACACAACACTAAATCCAGAATTGCCTTCTCCCTATTAGGCTCCAGTACAAGCTGATCTAAGAATCCATCTCGGAGACACTCCACAAACTCACTTTCCTGGGGTCCATTACCAACTTGATTTTCCCAGTCTATCTGCATGTTGAAATCTCCCATAACCACCGTAGCATTACATTTGCGACATGGAAGCATGGAAGCATGTTGATCTTATTCAGTGGGTGCATTTTCAATCTGACAAAGACTTGTTGTTATATAGCATCTTTCACTCTAGCAAAACATTTTACAGTCAGAATCACCAATTTAATGTAGAAATGAAGCACCAGTGTGATAATGAATAATCCATTTTCAAGAAAGTTGGGTCAAAGATAACTAATGACAATCAGGAGAAACTCTACTGACCTTCTTCAAAATAGTACCAGGGGATTTCTTTCATATATTTATTCACAAAATGCTGGAGTAACTCAGCAGGTCAGGCAGCATCTCGGGAGAGAAGGAATGGGTGACATTTCGGGTCGAGACCCTTCTTCAGACTGATGTCAGGGGGGCGGGACAAAGGAAGGATATAGGTGGAGACAGGAAGATAGAGGGAGATCTGGGAAGGAGGAGGGGACGGGAGGGACAGAGGAACTATCTAAATTTGGAGAAGTGGATGTTCATACTACTGGGCTGCAAACTGTCCAGGCGAAATATGAGGTGCTGTTCCTCCAATTTCCGGTGGGCCTCACTATGGCACTGGAGGAGGCCCATGACAGAAAGGTCAGACTGGGAATGGGAGGGGGAGTTGAAGTGCTCGGCCACTGGGAGATCAGTTCGGTTAATGCGGACCCAGCGCAGGTGTTCAGCGAAGCGATCGCCGAGCCTGCGCTTGGTTTCGCCGATGTAAATAAGAAGCGATCGCCGAGACTGCGCTTGGTTTCATATATTTCCTTGAAAGGGAATGCAGGACGCCTTCTGAAAGAAAGAATAATAGTGGGGCAAAGCCACCACATTCCTATATTGGAATATACCCTGGATTTATGCAATGGAACATGAACATTCAATGGGACATCTTTCCAGCTAAGAGGCAAGACTGCTGCCAACAGAGCTACAACTTACAGGGCAGCAAAAATAATTTTACTTTCCATAAAGTGTTCCATAAAGAGAAATGGGGAATTGGTATCAAGTAATTAAAGACATGGACGACAAAATGGTGGCAGAGAGTTACAGGAAACAATGTAGGCCAGCAAAGAGAGTGGTGACTAGGAAGCAGGACCTGGTGTGGGAAATTATAATGGCACATGTTGTAGTCACTGTACTAAAGCTAGCAGCAGGTGGAGAATGGGATGCCATTCAGGAAAGCATTGTAGTAACCAAGTTCAAATCTGACAATGAGGATTGTAGTGGAAGGTGGCTAAGGTAAGAGCAAATGTTTGTTATATTATGGTAGTGGGTTTGTGATTCAGATGATAAGGTTTGTAATTATAGCTTAGGGAGAACTGGAATAGTGGAACTGCAAAAAGATTGACT
Source organism: Rhinoraja longicauda (assembly GCF_053455715.1). Taxonomy (NCBI): domain Eukaryota; kingdom Metazoa; phylum Chordata; class Chondrichthyes; order Rajiformes; family Arhynchobatidae; genus Rhinoraja; species Rhinoraja longicauda. The sequence goes on along the minus strand of NC_135954.1, from coordinate 63,397,833 downwards.
CAGAAGAAGGCAATGGGCACACAACAGAATGGAGTCAGTGGCATATTAACAGTCTGAAGTAAGATCTAATGTAAGAAGATTCATTCTTCGTATTGTTTAAATGAAGTGAATTACAATCCCATTCATCCATGACAAGACATCAAGCAAGCAGTCTGACAAATTAGAAAACACTCAATGAAGGGGGACAGTGAAATGGACATTGATTTTGTGAGCCTACTTCTGGAACTAGAATCAAAACTGGAAGATTATGTTCTTACAGGGCTATATGCAGCCGATTAAGAGAGAGAAACTCAAAATAGGTCTTTGCTGGATTATGGGGCTAGTCTGAATCAAGACAAAAGGAAAACATCCAATTGCTAAATACACTTGGCTTCCAATAGTACAGCTTGCTGTTGAGCAGTTTTCATTTACATCTTGGCCCCTTTTTCCATTTCAGAAATATCAAAGGTTAAGCTTTGTTATATATCTGAGGGTACAAAAGCTCTAACAGAATGCTTGCAATCTACTCTATCATATTGCCAAATTGCTCTTGATATGCAATGTCTCAGAGCTGGAGATGGACCATAGTTATTGGATATGTGCTAACCATGACTGGTTGGAAAAGGTGATATCAGGGAGACTGAATCAAACAACCAATATTGATGAGAACATGGCATTGGAGGAACATGAAAAGGTTGAGCAAATGCCATTGTGAGGCCGTGGATAAGGAGAAATAAAGTCCAATACCCACCTTGCAAGTATGTTTATTTAGCTTGTTGCTTGGGACAATTTTTGTACTTAAGGTGGGATGAATACTTGAATGATAAAATTTCATTTAAGCCATTGCAGAAAAAGTGACGATAAATTAGTGGTCAACATGGCATTGAAGAAATGTCTTGAGGAAATGGAGGTTGGAGATTGGAGCTTGCAAAAAGGGGGGAAATAAGGGAAGCAATTTTATGGAGATGTTTTGGAAGAGCTTGATTTTGAGAGTGTGATCATTGTGCGACTGACAGGAGCTCCAGAGTAGACACATGCATTGTTATATATAAAAACACCAAAGGAGTGTTGCTCAGCAGCCTTTTTCCACTGGAATCATCAGAATCAGTACTCTGACGACAAATTCAGCATTTATGAACCATTCCTGCTGTAAAAAAACCCTGAAAATCTTATATTTTACTCACATTCCATGAAATTGGACACTTAATGGTCCGCTGAATAATAATTACAGTGTAATAACCTGTCAGACCCCAAGGAATGATTTTATATATGTGGATTGACATTCCCTTAACTAAATATATCAAAAATCAATTAATTTCAAAATCAGAAAAAATATATTTAATATATATTTAATACGGTTTATATAGGATATTTAGAGACGTTTCTTCCTTAGTCTCATGTGTTTGGGCCAATTATTATTACTCCCTTTATAAACTGTTTAATGTACGAGTTAAAAATCATGTTTCTTTTTATTCTTAGATTACTCACTGACAATTGGGTTGAATGCAATTGGTTCTGTTGCTGTTTGATGGAATCAGTGTTACCTGGATATCCTTTGCTATTGATGCCTGATATTAACTGATTTTGAACCATATTGAGTCATGCCATAGGAGATTGTGAAATCCATTCATTCAGCACAATCAGTGATAAGTGCTACCAATTCACATTTGACCTCAAAACCTAAGTTATAATTTTCCACTTCATGATTGCAATAAAACAAATGGCCACTCTAACTATTTGTGTAACTGTTTATCTTCAAATTTGCAAACAACACCACTGTTATTGGCCGAATCATGGGTGGGCAATGAATTGGTGTACAGGAGTGAAATAAAAAATTTGGTTGGGTAATGTGGAAACAATAACCTCTCTCTCAACATCAACAAAATCAAGGAACCTATCGTTGACTTCAGAAAGAAGAAGTTGAGAGACCACATGCCAGTTCTCTCTACTGGGTCGACGGGTAGAGATTAGCTTCAAATTCATTAGTGTTGACATCTCGGATGGCCTGTCCTGGGCCCACCATGTACATGTAATCACAAAGAATGTATGCCAATTCCTCTACATTCTCAGCAGCTTGAAGAAATGAAGCATGTCAATGACATGTTTGTCTCCAACAAACTTTGACAAATGCACTGTAGGAAGCATCCTGACTGGCTGCAACATGGCCTGGTTTGCAATTCCAATGCACCAGGAATAAAAGAGGCTGCATGACGTGGTGGCCTCTGTTCGGTTCATTACAGCCAAAACATGTCCCTACCAATAAATGCATCAGATGGGGTGCTGCTTTAAAAAGGCAACATCGATCTTCAAGGATTTTCACTATCCTGCCCTGCCTTCTTCACACTGCTACCATTAGCAGGAGATAGAGAAGAATGAAGTCTCGCACCACATACAACCATCAGTTTCTTGAACAGACCTGTGCAACCCACATTCTACCTCAGCCATTGGATACCATGGTCCACCTCTTGCATTACCATGGACTTGTTTCCGAATTGTCTATTTTCATGAATGTCTTGATATTTTCCACAGTATTTTTTTCTTTTTCACTCTTGTACACTTTATGTCTTTTGTGTGAGTCTATGTGTCTGTGATGCTGCTGGAAACAGAATCTCATTGTATGTGTACCTCACCATATCTACGCGCATGACATAACCTCAGCTTGACTTGACTTTAGCCGTTTAAAAAGAGGAACAGATATTTATAATTAATTTTGCCATAATATAAATGCTGTAGTCAATATTTAGTGAATCAGAATGAAAGATTAATTGAGGGAACCAAAATGAATTTCCTGAAAATCTTTATTAATGACAGCAAAATGAAAACACCACTATGCGCAGGTTTGATGACTCCTTTATAAATTTGTATATTGCAGATCAAGATGAAAGGTCCTCTAGGATGCTTGTCTAAGCTATATATATATTTTCATCTTTATTGTCACAAGAAAGAGAAAAAAGATGGCAATTGTCAATCACAGACAAGGACTTGTTTTATACAACAAGTTATATATAACACAACAAACACCAAGAAACAATCAAATGGAAGTTAAAACTGAAAGGTTTTCTGTGATGCCTTCTTTATTTTTCAATTTCCTGAATGTACTAATCTTAATTAAAAAAACTATGTTTAGTTTTGTCCTGATCCAGCATTGTTCAGTGCAGGCTATTTCATTTGACAGGTTCTATTTAAAACACACTGAACCTCTTATTCCTATTCTGGTTGAGTCCAACTAATTAATATGAGATATTTTGAAGAACAGACAGAATTATTGTGTTGAAAACATGCTCCTGCAAAACTTCCACAGTTTGGAACTATAAACTGCGCACTGGTGCTGTGAAAGATGACAGATTACTTCATATACCATGCAAGCAAGTCCAGACAATAGCTTAAGCCATGACTGATTGCTTTGCTGTAGCCTACTTTATGTTAAACGCATTCTAGCTGTTCAATTTCACAACTGTAATTTTGCTTCTCTGCATCATTCAGTCCTCAGTGGAATAACAGGGTTCCGTTGGTAATGATTTCTTTTCTATTGTATTGTTTTCTGCATAATCAGGTTGGTAGAGGTTTGGATGACACAACCATCTGTCAAGTTCATTTGCTGTGTAAAATACAAGAAATAAAAACTGCAAAACTTGAGGCTATCTATTTCCCTGGCACAGTAAGCAAACCCTCACTTTCTATCAACCCCACAGCTCCAATAATGGAATTATTGCTTTTTTTTAAAATGTCTCTTTTTGACTGACTATCCAAGTTTGTTTTTAACCAAGATTTGATCCCACAGAGTACTTATTACAGGATTTTCTGATGAAGACTGAATCAGCAGGTGATACAACATTGATATTGATCATATCAACATGTTTCCTGTTCCATTAATGATAAGAGTGCAAAGTCGACATTCATAGAATTTGCTCCAGTGTTTCTTTTTGAGTGAGTTCCATTTCTGTGTTCAATCTATTTACACATTATCGGTGCCTAATATACTTCTTGGCTACTCTCATTTCCTGGACAAAAGAAATTGAGTCATATTTGCTGACCCCACGACTGAGCATCTCAGTTTATTAAAGTTTATTGGCCATGTACACACTTCAGAATTTAGGGTCAATCGCTTCAATGGCTGGAACATTGAATTAAAATGCTGCATTTTGCTGTGGGTCCTGTAGACTCCAGCTGAGCTACAGGTAGCAAAAGTCTCCTCCAATTAGACAAAATCATCACTCACAGTCAATAACTGTGCTAAAGGCAGCTTTCAAATCTGCGAGGGATTCACATTTAATGTACTGATTTTGGTTGTCTGAGCCAACTTCACTGTGTACTGAAACCAAAGCAATTTAGTTCTTGCCTACGGGCTTTTTGGCAGTTCGTCTAGTGCTGAGTGCTGTAAGGACTGTGATACAATTTAATCTCAGACATCTGTGCTCCGGCAGGGCTGTTCCTTAACAGTCAGAGCAAGTGAAGTCTAGGGAAAAGTAGAATGTGAAGAAATAGTCCTTATCACTTTCACCCAAATAGAGCTCTAAATAGAAAGATGACACACATATATGGGAATTGGATCCACAATACATGTTCAGTTCAGTGTCGGCACGATGCAGTTTTGGATCTGGGTAGCTCACAGCATGACTTACATAATAAAGTACACAGAGCAATAACCAGAAGGGCAGTTCAGATAAGATTAGATATCAAATCCACCTCCTGTAAAGAATTCTAAGCATGCACATCAAACATAACTGATTCCCTCTTTAAACTGACTAAAGATGAACAAAATCCTGATAACCTGATCTTAGAACTTATTCCAACTGCACTGGTTTAGGTACTTGGGTCCTAAACCTTATATGTGTGCATGTGACTGTACAAATCTAATTGTCACAACCAAATGTCAATGTGTATTGATGTACATAAATTACTTTTGTTAGCAGAACAATTTTACCTGGAGGAACATCCACACAAAGACATCTTATTGCAATTTTACATGTTTATATAATGAAATAAGTATATGCAAATATAATGACATCATTAAAAAAATAATCCATAGCTTATTTTGATCATGTGTGGGCCTTAAACTCTAATCTATGTTACATAAATGCATTTATTTGTCCATTGAAATATGTTGCATTTGGGAGAATACCAGACAAAAATGTAGATAGGAAATATGTCTGAACAAATTCATATATGCATTATGTCTGGAATAAAAAATGCCTCTAGCACAATGTTAACCTGTAATTAACTACACTGCTGTTTTTCCCTCTACTAAACAAATATGGAGTTTTATTGATTGCTGTTTCAATGAATTAAAAGCACATAAAAGGGAGTCAATCTAATAAAAATGTTGCCGTAACTATTTGAGAAATTCAATCAGTGTATTAATGACACAAAGGAAAAGAACTTCAAAGAAAACAACACCTCAGACTAAACTGGCAAAGTACTAAGAGCTTTACAGCAAACAGAACTGTCAGTCAACAATTAAACATATTTGTAAAGTCTGGAGATTGTGTATTATATCCTACGGATTTTCTCTATCCCGATTCCTTTAGGCAGACATATTTCAGAAAGTTCAGTACTGTGACTTAATCACTATAATTGTACAATAGCAATTGGTACAGACAGTTAACCTCATCTCCCTGCCCCTTTAAACACATGTTCTCAGTAATCTTCCAGTGCCCTTTGGGCTGAAACATATACTTACAAAGACTTAGGAGCTAGTTAGCTCTTGCTTTTGTTTTACTGTTTTCCATATTAATTTTCCAACATTTGGAAATTATAAATTTTCAACATCTGTAAACTACGTCCAACCAATTAAAATCTATGCCTATATTTCAGTGCAATGGTCATGTTGTGCAGCTGATGTACCGTAATCATATAATTTGCCTGTGGATCATTTATTAATAAATATTACATAGCAAAAATAATGAACTAGACTGGTAAATGGATGGGTGGAATAATGTAGGAAGCGATTTATGTTGGGTTTAAACATCAACACACCAATTGAGATGAGTGGCTTGCTTTTGAGCTGCAAATTTTATTTCATATTGGAATAGAAAGTTAGCAGAATAAAATGTGTGAAGTTTTGTTTTATTTTAAGTTTGCAAAGTTCTTTTCCCAGATAACTCGTTACATACCGGGATGATCTAATAATTTGGAACAGTTAGTAAAGGTGCATTTTCTACCCCAATTTTAGAAGAGACGGGCCTGGACCTGATGTTTCACAAGTTAGAGGTGAAATGATAGAGAAAATGGTCTGTGTTTGTGGAATCGAAGGAAGGGGTAACCAGAACTAATCTGGTATTACAGGAACTGCAGGTGCCTGCAGCACTGCACAACAGAAGACGTGGCTCAGGTAGGGTGGGGCAGGTAATATATTTGATATTTCAACACAACTAGTTCCTGGAATATGACAGCTCCTTCAGGATGAAACAGACAATTAATACAAGAACCACAATGCAAGAACAGAGTGAATCACAGCATGCAGAAAGATTCGGCATGTTTGGAAATCCAAGCATATTAAATGAAGCCATAAGAAACCAAGTACCAGTCAAGGAATATAATTTTGACAACAGGGTGAAAAAATAAGTTGAAATTGTTCATCTTTCTTGGAGAAACATACAAAAGTTTGTTATGTATCAAATGTCAGGAAGAAAATGCAACTTGGTCTCATACTGGTGTCCAACGTGATCAAGTACATCTTGACAAAACTGCTCATGACATTAAAGGAATCGAAGACCGAGGTTAGACATAAAAAGCTGGAGTAACTCAGCGGGACAAGCAGCATCTCTGGAGAGAAGGAATGGATGACCTTTTGGGTCGAAACCCTTCTTCAGCCTTGTTAAGGAAAAGGGAAACGAGAGATATAGACAGTGATGTGGAGAGATAAAGAACAATGAATGAATGATGTGCAAAAAAGTAATGATGATCAAGGAAACAGGCCATTGTTAGCTGTTTGTAGGGTGAAAATGAGAAGCTAGTGTGACTTGGGTGAGGGAGGGATAAAGAGAGAGGGAGTGCCGGGGCTACCTGAAGTGAGAGAAATCAATATTCATATCACTGGGCTGTAAGCTGCCCAAGCGAAATATGAGATGCTGTTCCTCCAATTTGCGTTTAGCCTCTGAGGTAATGGCTTTGGCCACAGCTGATAAGGAAGGCATTGATTTTACTGATGCTTGCTCCTATCGGTTGGAGCATTGAATATAAAAATCAGAAAATCATGTTACAGCTTTAATATAATTTTGGTTTGGCCACGTTTGGAGTATTGTGTGCAATTCTAGTCACTATGCCTTTGGAAGGTTGTGAAAACTTTAAAGAGGGTGTAGAAGAGTTTCACCAGGATGTTGCTTAGATTATAGAGTATTAGATATAAAGAGAGGTTGGGCTTGGATTGTTTTTGCTGGATCATCAGAGGTTGTGGGGTTACCTGACAGAAGTATATAAAATATACTTTAAAATACGCATATTTAAAGTAGGTAGTCAATCTTTTTCCCCAGAGCAGAAAGATCAAATACTAGAGGGCATAGCTTTAAAGGCAAGCGAACGCAAGTTTAAAGATATACATTTTCTTTTACACAGAGAGTGGTGGAAGCCTGGACCACTTTGCCTGGGGAAGTGGTGAATGCAGATATGATAGCAAAGTTTAAGAGATATTTAGACAGGCACACGAACAGGCAGGGAATGGAGAGATATGGATTACATGCTGGCAGAGGAGCAGTTTAAATTGTTCGGCATCATAGCCGGCACAGATGTTGTGGGCCAAAGAGCCCGTTCCTTTGCTGTACTGTTCTTTTTGTTTGTGAGGGGAAACTTTTCTTTGGTTCAAAATGATAGAAAGGCAGTCCAAGGGTGCACTGACAGTCTTGGGACTGATGGTGGGAGTAGAGAGATAAAACTCGGTTGCCATGGACAAACACATGGAAGTAAGCTCCATGCTTCCAGATGATATTGCTAACGACAGCATCTGATGAATGATGAGTGTGGAAATGAGCATGAGAATAGCAGCACAGAGACAGAAGTATCCAGGGGAAGAAAGTGGTGGTGATTTTCAACTTCATTACTTGGATTGTGACCAACATTTTTCAGGGCATTGTGGATTTTTTTTCTCCTCCCATTGAAATCAATAGAAATTCAAATCAGACAAATTCCATATCAAGTGAATGTTACACAGCAGAGGTACGCCACCACTCATGAAAAGCAACGGTTGGGGTCAGATTTGGGTAGAATAATAGGAAAGCAGTGCCACCAAGATGGTCTCTGGAGTAACATTTTTGGTGGGAACTGGATAAAACCAAGTAATTACGGTGTTATCAGGAGGAAAAAATCAGATTGGACATGTTTGGAAATGGAATCTAAAGTGGCTAACAGGAAACAGAAAGGAAACATAACCAAGTCTTTTTGTGGTTGGCAAGAGGGAATAGGTGGTGTGCCACAGGGTTTGGTATTGGGTCATCAATTTTGTTTTACACGCAAATGAATATGTAAATCACCCAGATGAAATCAAAGAAGTGGTTGCTAAAGTTACTGATGACACCCAAGGTAGATAGGAATGGAAATTGCTTAGGAGAATATACAGGTTGTCAATGAGCATGGATCTGGCAAATGGGGTATAATGTGGAGGAAATTTGGTCTTCCTCTTTGACTAAAAAGAAACACATTTGCAAAATGGTAAGGAGTTGCAGAGATCTAAACTGTAGAAGGATTACAGTGCATGATTTGCAAAAGGCCAATGTACACTGCAAGTAATTAGGAAACCTGACAGAAAATTGTCTGTTGCAAGAAGAATTTAATGCAGAAGTGGGGAAGTAGTGCTTCATTTATATGGGTCATTGTTGAAACCACATCTGGAGTATACATACAGTACTGGCCGCTTATTTAAGGAAGAATGTCAGTGTGCTTGAAACAGCTAACAGAAGGTTTACTCGGTGGGTCAGCTTTGGCAAAGTCTTTAACCTTGATAGCATGGATACACAAGAATTGTGCATATCATGATCCTAGAAATCATTTTGACACTGTGAACTGTGTCAAGATAAAGGAAAAATGGAGAATGCCCTGTGGAAAAATGCCTGAAGTTGTACCACGCCTCCTCTTGACCACACCAGATCAGCATGAGCATTCTCCCTACTCATGTGGAGCGGGGGCAGGTATGTCTTGCAGCTTAGACGGCAGAGTCAGCAAGGAAATCAGGGTGACTGAGCAGCTTCCTGACAAGGCAAAAAGCAGTGAATAATCACGTGGAAGTCACTGAACTGTCGCTGTGTCCAAGTCTGCCTGTCAAGAGCCAACATGGAGCAATGCTTCAAAACATGAAACTAGCAATTGTAAGGAGAGGCAGACCTTTTATCTCCTCATTCCTCAGGAATGATCAATGTTTGTTTTGAGATCTTGTCAATATTAATTTGTGAGCTTTACTTTGTACTCTTCATTGCAACGATACTGTATATGTCTTGGTTGATTGGATGTGACAAAATTAAGAAGGATTGAGCTGTTGCACATCAAATTAAGGAATTGTCAATTAATATTTAAGCCATATCAGGACTGAACAAATTGGCTTGTGGGTCATTTTGATCTAGGAGTACATTTGTTTTGTCTCACTGATTCAATTGTTCTTCCTGTATCATCTAGCAAAAAATGTCCATGTGTACTGAAGAGCTAAGCGATTTTTCAATAGCAAACCTTTAGCATCTGCTTGCAAGTGCCCTTTGAATGCGATTTTCCTTCATGGCATTCTAATTTGGAAGGGCCATTAAGCAGGGAAAGAGCCATTTTGAGTGCGATTTTACTTGTAAAACAATCAACATTCCTATTCTCCCATACTTCCCTTAACCCTGCAACTTTTAATCACTCAAGTGAGTGTCTAATTTCCTTCTGAAAGCCCTGAGTAAATTTAAGTTGAGAAATATATTCTACATTCTGTATCTTTCCCTTTGATCTATCTATGTGTTTGAGTTTGAACAGATTGTATCTATTCACTGGAATTTAGAAGAATGAGAGGGGATCTTATAGAAACACAAAATTATTAAGGGATTGGACAGGCTAGATGCAGGAAAAATGTTCCCAGTGTTGGGGGAGTTCAGAACCAGGGCTCACAGTTTAAGAATAAGGGGTAGGCCATTTAGGGCTGAGATAAGAAAAAACTGTTTCACCCAAAGAGTTGTGAACAGAAGGCAGTGGAGGCCAATTCATTGGATGTATTCAAGAGAGAGTTGGATATAGCTCTCAAAGGTAATGGAATCAAGGGATTTGGGAAGAAAGCAGGAACGGGGTATTGATTCTGGATGATCAGCCATGATCATATTAAATGGTGGTGCTGGCTCGATGGGCCGAATCGCCTACTCCTGCACGTATTTTCTATGTTTCTATGTTTTTATACATGGTATATCTGATCTGTTTGGATAGCATGCAAAACAAAGCTTTTCACTGTACCTCAGTACATATGACGATAATAAACCTAAACCTAGTCATTGAAATATTAGTTGAACAAAACTATCTTTTGCAGGTACTATCAAAATGTTTAAGAAACATTTAGACAGGGACAAGGATAGGACAGGTTTAGCGGGATATGGGCCAGACTTAGGCAGGTGGGACTAGTGTAGATGGGACATGTTGAGCAGTGTGGGCAAGTTGGGCCAAATGGCCTTTTTCCAGGCTGTATGATTCCATGACTCTAAAACAAATCTAAAAAAACAAATGCGAAACAAAGAAATTTATAGTCACAGAGAGATATGGATGAAATTAGGCTCCACAGCCCACAGAGTCCATGCTAGCCATCGTAGCCAGTTTTGCATAAATCCAGACCGACCATGTTTGTTCTCACATTTTCATCAATTGCCCTCAAAGTTCTACAGATTAGATACAATTTACAATGGCCAATCAACACATCATTCTTAAGATGCAAGAGAACCCCAGAGCTCCCAGAAGGGGGCACAGGAAGAATGTCCAAATACCACACACACAGCACCAGAGGGCAAGGCTGAACCCGCTGTACCACCTGTGGCGCTCTGCCACCTCCTACCTGTTTGTAACCTGCTCAAACTTAATGTTCATTAATTACTCTTAAAGCGCCATTATTTATGTTATATGAACAGTCATTTTTGTGCTCAGCAGTGTCCCACGCATATCAAATCAGATCAATGGTAAATTTTGTTTCAGGAATTTACAAGAATATTTATGAATTTGCATTTGAATTAGTGGATTCAGTGGTTGAGACAAATTTGGATAGAATTTCCCCCCCTGCAATTTTTCCCTGTGGAATCTTACCCGTGGAATAAATGGAGGAATTTCTGTCTGATTACTATAATAGATGCCGGCGAGAGGCAAATTATGTGTGTCATTGTCCTGGCTGTGTGGGCTGCTCTAATGTCAGCATCCTGTGTTCTGGTCTAACTATGAACAATTGTTATAAGTCTAAATGAGATGCACTATTTTGGAATTGCCAGCTGTGTGCCCAGCTGCGTAGTGATTAGCAATTAAGTGCTCTACTCATTAAAATAAATCCTATATTCATGATGATGTTTGTCACTTTTATCCTGATATTGAAATGATTAATGACTGCAAAATGAAGTGCTGTGCCCTGAATGATGATCAAAGATCCCGTCGTACATTTATTGAAGAATACTTGCCAGGTGAAACATTGAAGTTGAACAACGTACTAGAGATCCAGCTAGTTGCTAAATTTGATTTAGTTATTATATATGGAACATTGAAATGTACAGCACAGGAAAAGGCCCTTCAGCAACCTCTTTGGTGAACACAATGCCAAGATAAACTAACCTCTTCTGCCTGCACATGATCCATAGCCCCTCCATTCCATATAGTTATCTAAAAGCATCATAAACACCACTATTGCATCTGCCTCCACCACCACCCCAGGCAGTGTGTTCTGGGCATCCACCAGGCTGTGTGTGTTAATGTTCTATAAAGGTCCCATTCTTCATTGTTGAGTCACGGCATCTAAAATTTTTCAGATTTGTACAGTTGTATCAGCCAAAGTATCAAACAAAATGTTGTTTAGTTTAGTAATACAGTCTAGAAACAGGCCCTTCAGCCCATCGAGTCTATGCCAACCAGCAATCCCACACTGGGGACAATTTACAATTTTTACCAAAGCCAATTAACCTATAAACCCGTACATCTTTGGAGTGTAGGATGAAACTGGAGCACCTGGGGAGAACATACAAACTCCATCCAGCCAGCACCCATAGTCAGGATCGAACCCAGGTCTCTGGCGCTGTAAGGCAGCAACTCTACCATGTCACCCCAAAGCTTATGGTTTATATTTATACAACAATGTACTTCAAGTCAGTCTGATTTGCAATTCGGAGAGGAAACATCAGGCAGTGGTGTCCATTTACCCAAAGCCATCATAGTGGTCGAGGCTACAAGTTTGGGAGACGCTATCAAGCAGGTGAGTGACTGCAGTAAATTTTGCAGATGCAACCACTCTGCACAGATGATAAATGGAATACAAGTTTAGGGCGATGGTTTAGATATCAATCAACTGGAATGCCTTGCCTTGGTAAATTGCTTGCATTTCCAGCACGGATTATTGAGGGCTCAGATGAAGAATTCTAAAGTATTAGTGTCAATGGATTTTTGGCAATGGTGGAAAAATTATGGTATTAAACATGCCTAATAAACGCGTTCACATTTTAACCACCGAGGGACAATTTTTGGAAATTAATCCTTGAGATTGATTAGCCATTTGGCATGAACAGTCAGTGCTGGTAGTGATGCCCAAGGGAGGACATCAGTGTGGACTAGCTCTCCTGTTGATGGAAAACAAGCAAGTCCCTAGAGAGGGGACTGGAGTGACTTATTGGGTAGAGTTAGAAGAACACCTTATACTGACCATTGAAGGAACAACAATGGTGCCACTACTCAGGTCAAGAGTTGCTGATACAATAATGTCATAATGTCAAAATCAAACGTCCCACAATAGAAACATTATGCTAGAGACATGCCAATGAACAGATGAAGTGAACGAAGAAAACTGATGACATGGATATCCATTCGTATCCTGCATGTCTTATCTCCATGCTGCAATATTAATCAATAATCTAATGGATCAGGTACCAAGTACCAATCTAATCTAAGCATTACATTTATCATACCACTGTTCTTGAGACCAAGGGAAAAATGTGAATAAATTGTTCCTGAAAGCATTTTCACCTCATCTGCAAGCGTTGGAGATATTAAAAGGGTTAATTTGGATTGTGGGCTGGAATATGTGTGTTAAGGTTGCGATGTGATTATCCTCTGCTTGCATGAACTGATAATAGTTAGGCACAAATTTTGTGTGGTTTCTGTATTTTTATGATTGAGTGTCCATCTACTGTCATCCCTACTATTTATAACCTTACCTCATCAGCACAAAGTCCAACTTCTCTCAAGGTGCATTCTTTCAACTTCAAATTAAATTGTGTTGTCGCTGGAAGAGTTGATCATTCCAGAGATCTTTATAGGTTACTGAAAAAGATGGCAAAACAAAGGGAAGTGTGGACACTCTGAATTTCCGCTGCTCGGAAGAACCGAGAAAGCCTCTTTCCATGTCTGGCAAGAGAACCTCAGCATTCTCCACTCCACTCGAGCCTCCCCCCCCCCACCCCCCCCCCCCTGAATCCCGAACCCCACTCCCACAAAACCACCCACACTCACCCCTCCACTCCACTCCACTCCCATCTAGAGATTGAAGAGGCAGTGAATGGAATCTGTTGTGGAGAGCAATGCTAAGGGACAGACTCAAAAACCTGAATGGAGAATGCAGTCTAGGTAAATATGGCACATCTACCGTACCTATTGCACTCATTAACTTATACACCTCTAAGATCACCCCTCATCCTCCTGTGCTCCAAAGAATAAAGTGTGCTCTCAGGAATAAAGCTTGCCTTACCTCATGCCATCAAATCTTGCCGACATCTTAGTAAATCTCTGCATTCTTATCAGCTTAACAGCATCTTTCCTATAGGAAGGTGACCAAAACTAAACATAATACTACAAATGTGGCTTCACCAACATCTTGTATAACTGTAAAATAATATCCCAACTATATTCAGTACACTGCATGATGAAGGCCAACATGTAGAAAGCCTTCTAGACTACCCTATCTTCCTGTGATGCCACTTTCAAAGAACAAGATACCTGCACTTCTAGATTCCTTAGCTCTACAATACGCTTCCGAGCCCGGCCATTCACTGTGAAGAACCTGCTCTGGTTTAACTTTGCAAAATGCAACAGATCATAACACCACTCACCTGCATTAAACATTAATTATTCATCCCACACTCACAAACACATGCAGGAAAAAAACATCCCGTCTTAGTGACTTTGCACATCAAATTGGCTTGAAGATAACCAGAATAAATCTGAATTAATGACACTAAACATCCAAAACCCCTTACCAATCCAAGTGAATGGAAACGACCTCCCAATAACTGAGGAGTTTATTTATCTTGGTAGTAAAGTCAGATACGATGGTGGCGCACAAAATGACATTAAGAACCAGCTAAACAAGGCTAGGAATGTTTTCAGCATGCTAACAATGTATGGAGATCCCAGCTATACAGCACCAAGACCAAGCTGAAGATAAACGGGTGCTGTGTCCTCTCCACCCTCTTATATGGCTCGGAATGCTGGAGAATGACAGTGAGTGACATCAACCAGCTGTCAATCTTCCATACTAAGAACCTGAGAAGAAGCCTTAGAATATTTTGGCCAAACACCATAACCAACCAAGATCTCCTTGCTCAATGCCAGCAAGAGAGTATGGATACCATCATCATGAGAAAGCGCTGGAACTGGATGGGCCATATACTGAGAAGAGAACCAGACAGCATCCCAAGAATAGCCCAGCACTGGACACCAGAAGGGAAAAGGAAAAGAGGGAGACCCAAAACCACATGGCGTTGAACTGTAGAGGAGGAAATGAAAACGATGGAATTGACCTGGGGTAGTGCCCAGAAACTAGCCCTGAACAGACAGGAGTGGAGAACCTTTGTTGTTGTCCTACATGCCAGGAGGCATAATGGGCAGTAAGTAAGTAAGTAAGTAAGTAAGTAAGTAATTATTCATCAGCCCACTGGCCCAACTGAACAAGACCCTGCTGTAATTTTTGAGAACCATCTTCACTATCTACAATACCACCCACTTTAGTGTCATCTGCAAACTCACTAATCATGCCTTGTACATTCTCATCCAAATCGTTGAAATGAACCTCAAACAGCATTGTGCCCAGCACCGATCCCTGAAGTACACGATGAGTCACAGGCCTCCAGTCTTCTTGTGTTTTCCCAACTTTACTCATCCCAATGCTACCATGTTCCCTTCTTTACATCTGATTGGTAAATAGTCTAGCCTGCCTCTGTGATGTTCAGACAGCAAAAACAGGCAGATAAGGATGCCTTGTCATTTGATCTAAATTTTGTAACTACCAGCACAGATAGAGGCTTTGTGTACTGAAGAGTTAGATTAGGAGAACTGCATTTTCAATATATTTTCTCAGCCAGTGAATAAAGTGTCCCATACTCTGTAGTACAAAATTGGAATGTTTTGAAAGAAGTGAAGATATATCTACATGGAATGCAGATATACTCACCAAATAAAATGCTGTAAGGATTTTCATAGTGAAAGGAAGATTTTGAAACCAAGACTAAAGTAGGGAAATGAGTGATTCTAATTTTGTTTAATGTTAAGAGCTGTCATTTTCAGATGACATTTGTCAGATGCATCCTTGTTGTCTGAGTATTAAGAGGACTTAATATCAGAACGTAAAGGGAAAAATGCAGTGATATGGTTGAGACATTGAAGAGGACTGCCTGAAAGTATCTTCATATTTTTCTTTAATAAGTTATTAATTTTCATGTTACTTTGTGCCTGTCTGTGATATTTTTCCCCCCTGATGCTGCATGATGTCACAGACGATGAACATTTAGCAGTTAGGATATAAATCCTTTTAACAGTGTGAGTTGAGTTAATCTGGTGAATGTTAATAGGGCCTAAGGGAATAAAATAATAACATGAATTATCTGTTCGCAAACCCTAATCGTCTGCAGAACATGTAATTAACAATTCAGACCGTCCTTTCAAGCAACTTTGAAAGTATGCACAACATTTCAAAAGAAACTAAAAAAATTGTGAGAGAAATTTTAATTACAGCTATTTTTCATGCTTTTGGATTGTAAGAAGCACACTTATCAGTAACACTGCAGAATTAGCTGTCAGGAGTTTTACTTCCATACAGGTGTGATTTTCTTCCACACTGCCTTACCAGGAAAAACATTATATGCTGTTCATTGTTCCTCAGAACCAGAATGCAAATCATATCCATTGATTTCAATTTCAGTATAGTTTTCAGAAGGAATGTCATTTCAGAATTTAGTTTTTTTTTAACCAGCTGCTCAGACCACTGAAGGGCCAATATTTGGGCAGGAAGTGTACGCGATTTTAAGTCCGGAAGCCCAGTGTAAACATACCGAGTGAGAACAAACAAGATGTAGCCCTACCAGTTGTTTTTGAGTCATTGGAAATTACAACACCTTTTCCTTGTTTGAAGCACCTTTCTGGAAGACAAGTTTGCCTTAGCATCGAGCACCACATGGACTGTTTATAACAGAAGAAGTAAACAATAAAGAATTCACACTTTGTTCACATTTGTTCCGAATTACTATTATTGCTGACACAATCCCTAGCTCTCATCATCATCACTTCTCTACAGATTCAGCATTCAGGATTCATAATCATGATCCCAAAGTCAACCCTGTAGCCTTCAACACCAATCAGTTCCAATAAAAATCAACAGTCCGCAAGTGCATGGAAAAGTGCTTAGTCACAACTACCAGTGTGACTAAGAGATAGATTGCCCTTTTATTATTAAAGGACACAAAGTGCTGGAGTAACTCAGCAGGTCAGGCAGCATCTCTGGAGAACATGATTAGGTGATGCTTCGAGTGACCCTTCCAAAGGATTGCCTTTTTCCCATTGTCACTGAATATGGCAACTTCTCAAGCAACAGTATTGTGGGAGTGCTTGTACGAGGGGATTGCAACAATTCAAGATGACAGCTCACATTCACTTTCTCCAGAGCAACAAGGAACAGGCTCTACTGGATCACCTTGTAAGCTGCACCCACATCTCTCCATATTCAGCCCAATCCTGAACCCAACTCCTGGTAGCGTAGTCTGAGCTCCACTCTATCAATGGGTTTTTTAAACTCTACCAACAGCCTGGAGAAAAGTTCCAAGGCCCAATTTCATTCTGATACTTTACATATGATTATAGGACCTAATTTTCCAGTGTTTTAATACAAATCTTTGCACTTGTGATTCAGTGGTGATCTATTTCTGTGCCTAATGTCAAGACTGTAGTACAATTCTCATAGTGCTTTCAGAAAGGATTTTGAAGGAATAATATAAGACTGAAGTGGGTTGAGACTTCCTTAACACCACTAAATGTAAAATTACTGTTTATCAATTCTTTGACTAAAATTGTAAAAATATTGCAGTTTCCATGACAAATTCCTCAAGCTTATATTTTGGGTGTCATTAATGGCCTTTGATGACCATTTTCTGAAGCTTTCAAATTGATATCTTAATGCATCCTTTGTACTTTCTTCTTTCATAACTGACTAACAAGCCATAGACGAGAAAAAGAAACTGGTTTAAAAGTCAGAAAAGGTATGTGATTCAGCGAGGAAGTTGTGCAGATTAAAATAATGAACAATTTGCTAGACTATGGATAAAACTAGTCTTTCAAGTTATGGCTATTTTGCTATTGAAGTTATAGCTATTTTGTAACTCAAAGCAAATAGCAAAGGGCACCAAAATCAAACCATTCCTAGATGTGATAATGGATTTCACTGCACGCAGTCCTAAAGGACTATATGCAAGAATTAACATAAGTAATTTAAAGGAACTGTATTTTTTTGATACAACAATAAGAAAGTAAGAAAGGTTTCCAGGACTAAAAGTGAAAGGGCACTGATTAAACTAATTGTCACAATAAACAGAAGCAACATGAAATTACCTTCATATTGGTCTCAAATGCCCTTTCTGGTGGAAAGAAATTTAACAGTAACCAGCAAAAACTCGAATATAAAGGAATTTGATGAAGAACTGGGCCATTGAACTGAATAACTCACAATAAAGATGCAGCAGTCACAATGTACTATGTTATTCTACAACTTTGTGTTTCTGTAAATTGGAAATTTGATGGGATAATACACAATTTATATATTCAACTTAAATAATGATAACAGTAAAATAAATGCTAAACATGATCAGAAATTATTAAAATACATAGCACACAATAAGATTATGAATTATGCGTTTCCATGCATGTGAGATGCAAGTACACGAGGAACACAAGACATGCAATGTGACATCAATCATCCTTCCATACATATTTGACACCACTGTTACAACATTGGACTGTGGATTTCTGGTTAAGGAAGAGTATTAGCCATGAATTGTAAAACAGGCCCTGAAGGACGGAGGCAGTCCTTTAAAATACAAATGTACATCCTGGGACATTTCTGGGACATCTTTTCCTAAAAATACCACAATCTGCAGTGTAATGAGCCAATGGATTTGTCAGCATTTTACAGATGAGATCTTCTGCTTTTGTGATATGGTGCAAAAACATGGCACATTCTGCATGTGGCTCAGTAGATTATTCCTGTACTCTTGCTGATTGGGGGTATGGCAATACTCTACTGGACTGTTTGTAAGGAAAATAATTTCACTGTGTTAGCAATTTACATTTGCAACAATAAAAAGCATTATTGACAATTGACTATTTGGGTTCCCCATGTGATGCAGTTGTCTCTTGGTGATTAACTGTGCCAACATGATGTTCTGTTTTGCACCTGTGAAGCAGGACATTGGTATTGGTTTATTATTATCATGTGTACTGAGATACAGAGAAAAACTGTATTTTGTGTGCTTTCTGGATAAATTACGTGAAAATAAGGTACTGCAAATGAGAAAATAAATGGAGTGTATGTGCCTTCAAGCTTATGTATTCCCTGTCTGACGAGGAGGAAGCATGACCTGGGTGTGAGTTGTCCTTGATTATGTTGGCTGCTTTTCCAAGGCAGCATGAAATATAGATGAAGTTGATGGGGTGGGGGAGAAGGGAATGTTGGTTTGTGTAATGGACTGGGATGCATCCATAATTTTCTGGAATTTCTTGGGACTTGGGCAGAGCAGTTGCCATACCAGTCAACCTGACACATAACCGTAGGTTGAGAACACCCCACTATTTTCAGCCATTGGTCTTGTTGAGAACTCCTACTTTAAGAGCGAGAGACAATGGCACATTTCACTGGTCACCTCGCAGAGCAATTTTTTAATCCATCATGATAGTCAGAAAACAGGCCAGTTAAGGCCTCCATTTCTGGTGGCCATATAGCTACATTCTTAATGAAGCAGTGAATGCTTGCAGAGGAATGGATCGAGTACAAATGGAGCAAATAGTTTTCATAATTTCAGTCCATAATTTCAGTTCATGGAGCTAAATGTATATAAAATACAATATGTATATAAAATACAATATAAAATTGTGTTGTAATCTGTCTCCAAGACATCCATGGAAGTCATCAGAATGGGTTTTGGAGGCAAAGTAGAGTATACTGACACTGCTGCTTATCACATTCAACACAACTGCCTGGTGACAACTTTCTAGGCATGCAATGTTTAGAAATGATCCATTTCATTTGTTTCTCATTCTGCAAAACACAAAATTTCAACAAAAAATATTCACAAAATCCGAAATAAGATGATCATGATATAAAATTATAAAACGGATTGTGCTAATTAATACAATAAATAATTTAGATATCGAATGCAAGAGTTTTAGTAACCAGGAAAGCATTTTTGTCCACTGAAGTTCATTACTTTCAGATATATCAGAACTGCCTGGAATTGTCCCTCATAGGTCATTTTAGTCATTAATATAATTGGTTTTAATTCATTCCTGGGTAAAAATGATAGGAGTTTTCAACCTGGATATCACATGAAAATCACATAATTATAGCTGTCTGAATGAAGATAATTTATGAACATACTTTTACATTATTTCATCATTAAGCCACTATTTAAAGCACTACAATATTAAAATTATAGCTTACAGGCTGAAAACAACCAGTAATACATGATTATTGTATAACTGTCTTTCATATTCAGCTGACAAGCATCTTTTCACTTTAGTTTGTAAATTTGCAATAAATTAAAATAACAAATTAACACAGAAAGTGAAATTAACTTTGAACAATGGAACACAAACAGAGGCACGATATATTCATTCAATTAGAAATTATGGTTCAAGAAATCAGAGAGAACTACTTTGTAAGGCCTAAGTTGACATTCAGGTCTTTCAGCACCAAAATTAAGATCTAAGTTAATCTTTGGAGATCCATGAATCTGCAAAAAGCCTGGATTTCTAAATTGCATTCCACATTTTTCTCTCAGTATTCATCTCCCTCCAGTTGTATTTTCCCACACACTCATGTCATCACCCAGGCTACCCCTCAATCAATTGTAGATGCAATTCATATCCTTGCATCATTGCCCATCCACAATTCCCTTGCCACTCTGACAATCACTTCATTCAAGAGCCCGTCCTATAAACCTCTCTACCCAATCCCACTTATAATTGCATTTTAATGTTCTCTACAGGCTAACAAGTTATTCAACATACATATCCAAATCAATCTGATCAATCCACATTTGATCTAATTGTCACCTGTTAAAAATATTACTCTCCAATGTCCTGATTATTTCCAATGACCAAAGGATGTTACATCAAAAATGAATTATTCCAATCCATTGTTGGCTGCCCTTCTACATTTCACCCATTATCAATAAAAGGCTATCGACAACATTTTTAATATTATTGGCTAAATCATGCAAAGTCCTCCTTCATCTATCACCTTATGCTCAGAATGCAACTTCTTTAAAATTCTTACGGTTTCAAATTGCTGAGTGCATCACAGTTCCTGGTGGGCACTGAAGGTGGCAGAGACAGTGATGCATCTTGTTCAATTATGTTAAAATATTTTCACTATGTGTCATTATCATTTGTGTTACCTGTTGAGTTCACTATTTAAGTGCTGATGTCTGTCTCCATCTTTGCTTAGTTTTGGATTTTTTCTCCTCTGATGCTGAGCCTTGTATTCTAGCAAAAGCCTCTCTTTTTTTATAGTTTAACACTCCTGTGTCTTCTCTGTGTTTGGGTCTACAAATCTCTCTTGACATTGTTGCCATGTGATGTTATTCCTTCTGTCTTTAAAATCTGAAATGTTGTACATTCCTGATTTTCCAACCGCCTTGGCTTTGAGCTCCAGAATTCTCTTTTGAAACATTTCACCCTTCTATTTGCCTTTCATCCTTTAAGCACTTCTTTGCAGTTTATCTGTTTGACTAAACAATTGTCAGCTATCTTTTATCTCCCTTTATAGCTCTGCTCTGCCAGGGAAACGTTGAGATGGTTTGCTATGTTGAAGGCCCATATAAATGTCAGTTGTTTTTAAATGCATCTAAATTTGCTAATGCTTTGTTAAGTAGTTGTAAATGATGAGAGAATTGTATAAGTGCAGCAAGCTTTGAAACTATGCAAAAATGGTGGTACAAATTCTGCATTGGTGCATGTGATTCAATCAGTAAAGTGTACCTTTGACGAAGAGATGGAAAACATCCAAATATCATTTAACCTTTATGCAAGTGTGGCTTAAATGCTTGCATTAAGAACTACAACTTAACAATTTCAAACACTATAATTTGAAATTTCCTTTTGAAATAAAAGTTTCACGTCTCAGCATAACCCCCATTGGTATCAACAGATGACCTTTGAACTACAGAAGCTAAAGGCACTGCAAAAATCTTATTTATTGATCTTTGAGTTAATCATGGAACATAAATGAAATTAGAACAAAAATACAATCCTACTACCTTTGCAAACAAGAGCTATTATTTCTTGCTGTAAATGACAGCTATAAAATTAATTGGATATGCATTCGAACTCAATCCTTGTGACTGTCAAAAATCAATTCCTAGCAGAAATACTTCCATGCACACTTATTTTTCTTTGAACAAATATTAAATGACTATTTTCATCTCCTTGATAGTTTGAAGCATCTGAATTTGTAATTTGTTTCAATGGACTAAGTCAACAAGGAGATAGACCATGATAATATCAAGCCGTAAAGAAAATAAATGTCTGTCTGGAAGAACCGAATGGATCAGGCAGCATCTGTGGAGGGAATGAACAGATGATGTTTTGGGTAAAAATACTTTTCAGACTAGCTCCAGACCAGCTCCAGACCAGCTCCAGACTAGCTCCAGACTAGCTCCAGACTAGCTCCAGACTAGCTCCAGACTAGCTCCAGACCAGCTCCAGACTAGCTCCAGACTAGCTCCAGACCAGCTCCAGACTAGCTCCAGACTAGCTCCAGACCAGCTCCAGACTAGCTCCAGACTAGCTCCAGACCAGCTCCAGACTAGCTCCAGACCAGCTCCAGACCAGCTCCAGACCAGCTCCAGACCAGCTCCAGACCAGCTCCAGACTAGCTCCAGACCAGCTCCAGACCAGCTCCAGACCAGCTCCAGACTAGCTCCAGACTAGCTCCAGACCAGCTCCAGTCTGAAGAAGGGTCCCAAATTGAAAAAACCTTTGTCCATTCTCTTCACAGATACTGCCTGACCCACAGAGTTCTTTGAGCACTTAGTGCTTTGCATAAGACTCCACCATCACAAGATTATAAGTGATAGGAGCAGATTTAGGCCATTTGGCCCATCAAGTCTACTCCACCATTCAATCATGGCTGATCTATCTCTCCCTCCTAACCCCATTTTCCTGCCTTCTCCCATAACCTCTGACACCCATACTAATCAAGAATTATCTATCTCTGCCTTAAATATATCCACTGACTTGGCCTCCATAACCTCTTTGGCAAATAATTCCACAGATTCACCACAGATTCACTGTATCAGCAGTTTCTCATGTCTCCAGAAATGTATGTCTGATGTATCTGGTTTGAGATACATTGATAACTATCACATGACATAACAGCTGGTCTTGCAAAGGGTAATATTTGAAAGTCCCTGCAATATTTAAAGATTTCAATGGTCAAAGCAAATCTCCATGTGACAAGGCATTCACAATGGAGAATTTTAGAAAATCTGAGGAGAGGACATAGGGATTCCCAATTAAAGAGGGATGTACTGAGGTGCTTCTCCAGGAAGGCAGGCAGGGGAGAAATGGATCACTGACAGAATTGATACAGGAGCTGAGGAAACCAATAAAGTGCAGAAATATACAAGTATAACCACCATCCCATCCACAAGTTGTGTGTGTCTTGTTGTGGATAGACTATCTTTCCCCAATCAAGGAAGCCAAAGTAGAGGGATGCCTGTCAGGCAGCAACTCTACCGCCGCGCCACAGTGCCACCCCTGTGATGTAATGATTCTGAGGGTGATTCGGGCTCATGGCGTGATTCCTAACTGCCTTCCTAAATAGCCTAGTAAGCTACCCTGCTCAAGGTATAATTAGAGATGTATAATATTTCTGGTGGCACCTAGGTCCTTTGTATGGACATAATAAAAAAACTAGTGAGCGACATGTTACAGTAAACACACAGGAACACAAGAGTCTGCAGAGAGTGGTCACTTGACCCAGTCCACCATAGGCACAGCCCTCTCACTATCGAAAGCATCAAAGCACTGCCTGAAGAAGGTGGTGTCATCCATGCCCACTTCTTGTTGCTACCGTTGGGCAGGAGATACAGAAGCCTGAAGTCCTACACTACCAGATTCAGGAACAACTACTTTCTTACAATAGACAATAGACAATAGACAATAGGTGCAGGAGTAGGCCATTCGGCCCTTCGAGCCAGCACCGCCATTCAATGTGATCATGGCTGATCATTCTCAATCAGTGCCCTGTTCCTGCCTTCTCCCCATACCCTCTGACTCCGCTATCCTTAAGAGCTCTATCTAGCTCTCTCTTGAATGCATTCAGAGAATTGACTTCCACTACCTTCTGAGGCGGAGAATTCCACAGATTCACAACTCTCTGACTGAAAAAGTTTTTCCTCATCTCCGTTCTAAATGGCCTGCCCCTTATTCTTAAACTGTGGCCCCTGGTTCTGGACTCCCCTAACATTGGGAACATGTTTCCTGCCTCTAACGTGTCCAACCCCTTAATAATCTTATACGTTTCGATAAGATCCCCTCTCATCCTTCTAAATTCCAGTGTATACATGCCTAGTCGCTCCAGTCTTTCAACATATGACAGTCCCACCATTCCGGGAATTAACCTAGTAAAACTACGCTGCACACCCTCAATAGCAAGAATATCCTTCCTCAAATTTGGAGACCAAAACTGCACACAGTACTCCAGGTGCGATCTCACTGGGGCCCTGTACAACTGCAGAAGGACCTCTTTGCTCCTATACTTAATTCCTCTTGTGATGAAGGCCAACATTCCATTGGCTTTCTTCACTGATGCACTAGGACATCCAGATCTCGTTGTACGTCCCCTTTTCCTAACTTGACAGAATTTTCAATATATCAAAAAGATTCCTAAAGTTTAAAACAAAGCTCCTTAAAGAGCTTAAGCAGTTTGTAGAGTGACTATCTGCCCTCGATAGCAACAGCAAGGAACAAAACTCATACTAATACATTTTTGTCTGCACAAAAACCAGTGTCTACAACCATCAGATTCTTGAACAGACCTGTTCCTACCACAGCAATGGAGAAGTAGGGACTACCTCTTGTTCTCCCATGGTCTTATTTTCTAATTGTATTTTGCACAAATGTTGTTATTTTGCACCCTTTTTTCATTGTTTTGTAGGATTTATGTGGAATTTATATATATTTTATGTTTGTTGTCTATCCCAAAGCGCATGTGAGGTGCTGCAAGCAAGATTTTCATTGTAACTGTACTTGTGCATTTGACAGTAAACCTGATTTGATGATGAAACCTTTGTTTTGAATAATAATTATACAGTAATAGGTGGGATTCTGATTTAATCTGAAGCAACAGCAGAAGCCCAGTCCTCTCATGCAAGTAGAGATAACAAGCTGAGGTACAACTTTTCACAGGATATTGTAGGTTTCTCAGTTACATAAAGACCTAACTGAAGGCATGTGAAACAGGCAGCAGCAAAAGATCATCAGGCTTGGCCAAGCGCTTTTGTGCAATGGCTTATTTTTTCTTCGTTTACATTGGGTTAAAAGCACCGCTCAGATAGATAAAATAGTTCAGGTTATTTTGGAAGATGAACATTGGCCTAGATTTATTTTTGTTGTCAGACTTATTGCAGAAAGTGGAGCAGGTTGAGACTTTCAAACCCTTTCTGTAACAATTTCCAGAGGTAAAACATTTACTTTAAGGGAAATCTCCTCAGGCAGGTCAACAATTGGGAATAAAAACCTGAATGGCCTCCCTTAGTGAAGCAAAAAATTATGATGTTGGTGGAGGAGAAAAAAACAAAAAGCAATTTTTTTGAACTCCTCAAATTTCACAATGTTTGGCTCACACTGTCAAGAACCTGTGAATAATTATTCAGTTCTAGAATCTCTTCCAAAAGCAAACAATTGAGAAGTATACTTTTATTTAAAAGTAACTGTGACAGCAGCTTCCTTGAAGCATTTCCCTGCATTATCTGCTATGTTAGAACCTGAAAATGGGCACTAAGTGCTGGAGTAACTCAGCGGAGTAACTCGGAGAACATGAGTTCCTCCAGGGATGCTGCCTGACCCATTGAATTACTCTAGCACTTTCCAGCTTTTTTTTGTAAACCAACATCTGCAGTCCTTTGAGTCTACCTAAAAATCTGATTTGCTCTGGAAAATCTGATATCTGCTTTGGTGCGCAAAGGAGTTGTCACCTCATTCGATTCAAATATTAGCATTTCATAGGTCCTGTTTATGAATATTAATGATTGACAATTATTTTCAGTTAACTGGCAAATGTTGCAATTCCCTTATTCTGATGTTTGTTTTAAATTCTTGGCTGGGTTCTTGGAAGGTGATCTGTGCCTGTGGAATAGAAATTACTTGCTGGTTTCTAAAGCTGCCTGGAATGTTTCACTGTGTGCAATACATAAGCTGCTCTTGGTGCTTCTCTCCGATTGTGCATAGTTCTGATCCCAGGCACTTCAGCCGAGTGGCTCTTTCACATTTAAATAGGAAGGAACTGTAGATGCTGATTTACACCGATGATCGACCCAAAATGCTGGAGAAACTTAGCGAGTTACAAAATGCTGGAGTAATCAAGTCAACATCTCTGGAGAGAAGGAATGGCTGGCTCTCCAGAGATGCTGCCTGTCCCGCTGAGTTACTGCAGCATTTTGTGTCTATTCTACATTTACTGTGTGCATTGAAGCAGGCTGATTGGCTGTGCCAAGCATCCCAGAAATCTGATCATGTCTTTTTTTTCTGACTTTCACCCATCTACCTCATGCATCTCGTCGATAGATGAGAAACGGGACAGAAATCAAAGCAGTTTAAAAAAAAATTCCCAGAGAGAAATTACAGCAGCCAATTCACGGCCTCAACAAAGATGAACTAACTCAATGCAAACCAGGAATTGAATCTGGGCACAAACTGTCTGCCTGATTTAGACCTGGAGCACGCATTGCCTTTATTGACTGGGATGTCAAGAGACCCTTGAGCAGAAAAAATAATAGTAAGTTACAAAAAAGTTAATCCTTCTTGTGTGGTGTTGTCAAAAAGGTCTAAAAATTGCATTTTTGCAAAGAAATTGCAAAGAAAACAAAAGCCTCAAGGGAACACTAAATCAAAATCCATTTTATTATATATCATCGCCCAAATGGGGACCACTTTTTCTATCACATTTACACAAAAGCAAAATAAGTTTGGCGTTTCTTTTAACTAGATCTCACAGGGGGAAAAAAAAGGTTAAGGTTAAAAGGGCATCAAGCGCAACTATTTCAACAAAATACTCTGGCTGTCATCAGCCTACACAGTGCTACTTTTTCCCTCCATGCGACGATTACCTTAATGTGTAAGAACAAAAGATCAATTATAGCGATGCTTCTCTTTGAAAAGCGCTCTGCTGTAAAAACCGTTCGCCCATCCGTGGGCTCTGTTCTGCTGATCTGACCATGCCCAGCATTTTCTGCTGAATTTTCATGACTGATGACAGAGTGGAATTCCCTTCCCTGAAAAGTGCAGACATTAATTTGCAAGTAATGAAGTTAATGTTTTGTAGGATTTACAACTTAATATTAATGGTGCTTCCCTTTTTTTTACCTTCACCCCCTTTCATTTTTGCTCTGTGCTTTTCACTAATCTGTGGACAAAGGGACCAGGGACAATATTTAATGGAGCATTAAACCTGCTTTGTTTTGATTTCTTCAACCCCTCTGGTTTATATCTCTTGTTTGCTCTCACTGAGAGGTTGAAAGAGAACTGAGGTGCTAGTGTTTTTCCATAATAAATCCTGGTTCATGTGAGGGTGAAAGCAGCAGCCTCCAACACACAGACGACAAACTACAAAATACATCCTATTCAATATCCGTACAGCTTGTTAAATGCCCAAGCGGTTTTATTGCCCCTCATGATTACCAATTACACAGCTGAGAACAATACAAATGCCACTTAAATGAGTGCACCGAAAAATTAGCTTGCAGTTGCCAATGTGTTACATAGCAACACTTTAAAGAGGAGAGGGAGAGCCTAATTACAGGAATGAAGATGGATCAGCTTTGAAAAAGACCTTCATCTCCAAAACAATATGCTAACCCAACTACAGCCCCTGCACTCCTACTGCATTATTCTGACCCTGAGCTGCCCTCCTAATACTCTGACTGACCTTGTGCTGCTGAAAGGAAGTTGGAAAATGCTCCCACTATCTCCAGTGTCACTGCAGACTTCAGCATGATGTCAATTAAAGGTTTTGGCAGGGGGAATCCAAGACAAATAAACTCTGTGACACCAGATGAACACAATGAGAACCTGTGGAAAATTCATCTGTGCCTTCCGGTTATAGCACACAGTGCTGCCAGTGGCATATGGCCTGTTAAGATTATTCCCTGCTTTCTGTTAAAATACAGTTCTGAATGTTATTGTTTCATTTCAAGAATGGAATTAAGAGAAATGATAAGCAGCTTGTAAAATCATTCAAAAAGCTCTAAAATCTAGCCCCATTGCAATTCATCACTAATTACTGCACAAAATCCTATTATCGTTCAAGACCACAGAACAAACTTTAGACTAATCTAGTCTAGAGTCTTGGATCTGCTTGTTCCAGTGTTGGAGAAAGATTGGAAGCAACAGCAACCTTTGGTCCAACTGGGTGGAGGTGGGGAAAGAGAGGAAGGGATGAAGATGCCAAGATGTGACTGGGTGCTGGATTGGGTGTCGCAATCGATTACATGGGGGGTAGAATTTGCGATCACATTCAGACATGTTTGGGGGTCTAGCGGGAGGGAGGGGGGTATGTGGTTAGTGCAGTCACAGAGGGGTTTGGGACATGAAGTTAAAAAAGTCTCAGCCAGAAAATGGGTTTGTTAACTTAAAGCACGTCCCTAATTCCCATACTAAATTCTATGATCTGTATATTAAAGTGTAGAGATACAGTGTGGAAACAAGCGTTGGCCCACCGAGTCCACACCGACCATCAATCACCCGCACACAGAATCTATGTTATCCCACTCCGTATCCTACACACTATTTGTTCAGATAGGTCCCCTTAAGTTTCACTCAAGCAAGCATCACATTCTTTGTATGGGCCTGCATCTGTTTGAGTGGTCTGTGCCATCCTCTGGATATACGTGTGAATAAACTTTACAGAAAGTGTGTACTGTACATCTTTGGGCACAGCTACTCATGTCCAGGTGTCTGTGTGAATTAGTACAAGGATTTGGAAGCAAAATCATAAACATTGCGATTTATATTTTGTCTTATCCGATCATGTTCTGCAATCAGCTTGCTGATGAAATTCCATTCCATTGCACAGTAAACAATATACTATGTAATATGATTTCTAGGTCAATGGATTTTCATTTTTTTAAATTTTTGTTTTAAAAAGGCAGAGAATCAACAAACATTCTGAATGCAATTCATCTCAGTTTCCCCCCTTCCCTCCTCCAAGTAAAGGTTAGGTGATAAGTATTATGAAAAATGTGAATAAAATATCACAGCACAGAGAGCATTAAATTCTCCTAACTATATTCATTAACTAATCAGCAGGATGACAATTTGTCATGCTAATTTCCTGAAACGATACTTTGGGAAACATAATTTCATTAAACTGTTCTTAACAGGGAATGAGATGTGTTTCTCACAGTGTCTTCCATTACCAGCTGTGGAGTTTTGCCAAATGAAGTGCACTGGAAAGGAAGTTCAAATGCAATTACCTGCAATGGATGTATTTGCATGGGGAGTATCTGAAACACCTATTACCAATCATTTCAAGTCTAAGTAACTGCTTTGGGACATTTAATATGTGATTGTAAGTAATTTCCCATTTGGAAATGGAGAATTATGACTACTATTTAAGCTTTCAAATTCTTTCAAAATATTAATCTGTTAATGTCTTTTGAACTGATTTGATGCGTTCAAATGTTACTTTAACGTGATGTAAAATTTGCAAAGAATGGGAATCTTCAATATTTAATGGATGTGAAGACCGACTTCAATGATATCGCCTGAATGGAAATTCTCATGTGTGCGTCTCGGCAGTTAAGCTTGCATTTTCCACATCTGGCCACGTTGAAGCATGCAAAAAATGGGTCTGGGACATTTTGCAATAGATATTTATCCTCCGTGATACCACACTGGATATTGAATGAAGAATAAATCATTCTAAAATAATGCTGCATTTTGTTCACAGGCTCTGTTCACTATGGCAGGTAACAAAGATAGAACCAACAACAAAGCATCCTTTATTGAAGGTAGTCAACACCAAATCAACAACAGTGGCTGGTGCGACAATGTAACAAAAACATGTTATGACTAGTTCTGCAAACTACGGCACGGGCGGCATGGTGGCACAGTGGTAGAGTTGACTACGGCGATCCCGACTACGGGTGCTGTCGGTACGAAGTTTATATGTTCTCCCCGTGACCTGCATGGGTTTTCTCCGAGATCTTCAGTTTCCTCCCACATTCCAAAGGCGTACAGATTTGTAGGTTAATTGACTTGGTATAAATGTAAATTGTCCCTAGTGTGTGTAGGATAGTGTTAATGTGCAGGGATCGTTGGTCGACATGGACTCAGTGGGCTGAAGGTTCTGTTTCTGTGCTGTATCTCAAAACTAAACTAAACTAGAAGGAAGCCACTTGGCCCATCAAGTGTTTCCCTGAAAAACATTAATAAGCCCAAGTGATTTTTCTGACAATTCTCTTGTTTCACGATCTCCAATACGGATACAACCAGTTCTAATTCCACTAATAATTTGAACTAAAATGCGCTCAGCAGCTTTGGTAGGACTTGAACACATCTCTAGGTCAATATTCCCATTTCCTGCATGCCAAGTGCATTTATCGGTCAACATTTAATTTATTTATTTATTTTTACCTTGGGTTTCTTGCATCAAAAGTTTTTGTCATGGTCCTATGTTATTAAAGTTGTAGAGTTGTACAGCAAAAAAGTGAGATTTTCGGTACAGCTTGTCCATGCTGACCTTTTCTCCCACTTACATTAACCTCGTTTGGCCACATTAGGATGTATTCTATGACTTCCTTATTCTCATCAGGAAACCTCCTTGTGGCTATTCTTCAGAGGACATTACCCTTGGATTACGAGTCTGTATGACAATACTCCTCCAGCAGCAGCTGTGATAGAAAGGCACATTGAAATCAAAATGCAGGGAAGTGAGCAGAACATGTTGACCGGAAAATGCCCAAGGGTTTAATCCACCTCAAGTTGTACACATCATGCTTGCTTTTCAGAAATGTGGCCTCCATCATCAGTAACATCTTCCAGAATCACCTGTATATTCAAGGAGTTAAAAGGCTTTTTATTGAGCAATGGGTTGAACAACCTTTGGGGGAGTCATAGTCATACAGCAGGGAAATAGGCCCTTCGGCCCAACTGGTCCATGCAACCAAAATGCCCCATCTACACTAGTCCCACCTGCACTTAATAGCACATGAGATGCAGCAACATTGGCAAATCCCACTGTCTGAGATGACAACAACTTCTCACTGAATCTGGTTGATGAATATCACGTGCACACGAATGCAGTGCCTGGGTGACCTCTCGGATCAGGTTGGGTTTGGTGGATGTATGAACGAGCTGCCGAAGGAGGTGTTTGAGGCAGGTACTATCGCAACGTTTAAGAAACATTTGAATATTTGCACGCTGATGGGACTAGTGCAGATGGGGTATGTTGATCGGTATAGGCAAGTTGGGCCAAAGGGCCTGTGTCCACCCTGTACAACTATGACTATGGGCTGAGAATCAAGTCAGAGATCTGCAAAAGGACTTGTAAAATAAACGTGAAGAGCAAGTTAAAATCCAAGTAATCTTCTAGGAGAGAACAGGTCATAGAGTATGGATCTCTCCCTTGAGATAAACAATGATTGCAGTCTTGGGAAATCTGGCCTTACATATTCATCTGTAATTAGAGGTCCAGTTAAGATGTGATGTAGATTAAGACTCTCCGAGAGTATGCTCCCAGGTGATCGATATGTCTTTGCTGCCTGGTTCCTAAGTTCCAGTGATGGCCATAACCAGACCTTAAGTTTTGTTTCAGAGATACTGTGTGGAAACAAGCCCTTAGGCTCACCAAGTCTGCACAGACCAACGATCGCCCGTACACAAGTTCTATCATACACACTGGGGACAATTTACGGTAGCCAATTAACCTACAAACCCGCATATCTTTGGAATGTGGGAAGAAACCGGAGCACCCGGAAAAAACCCACGCAGTCACAGGGAGAACGTACAAACTCCGCATAGACAACACCCGTAGTCAGGAATTAACCTGGGTCTCTGGCTTTATGAGGCAGCAACTAAGTACTGTGAACAGTGTCACCTCCACTGCATGAGTATCTCAACAGTTGAATTGTAACATGTTCTGTGGAATTTGGAATGCGTTTGCACAAACAGCAGTCAGTTCTGAAGTTGCCTGATCAGGTCTCTCCTGTCAACAGCCCATCCTTTTAAATAACAAAAGAATGACAAACTAATATGTCATGCTCCTGGCTGTACTGTTGTTGTTCTACACTGTTCATAGTTAGCAATCTAAAGATCCAATTTATGTTGGCAAGAATAGAAATGGACATTGTACAAATCATAGTCTTATGCTAACACGAGCAGTCCAATTTCTTGATAGGTGACACTTCAGCTGAAAATGATCACTAGATGATTTAGCCTGTCTAAATCACTTGTTGCCTGGTTTCTAAGTTCCAGTGATGGCCATAACCAGACCTTAAGTTTTTTTTTCAGAGATACTGCGTGGAAACATTCTTAGGCTCATTAAATACTACTAAGTCTGCACTGTTGTAAGCCATTCCCTAATTTTGCTCTCACTGGCAGCCTCCTTAAGGGCTGTCAGTTAAAGAAAAGAGTGAGTGAAAGATGTCTCAGCATAAGCAGAACTAATTAATAATTTATTCCTAAAAAATGCCTATAAGGGAAATACTTTGCATAAGAAAAAATGTACCCGGTATCAATGTTTCGACCACATGTTATTGCAGTGTTCTATTTCAGTCCAAGCAATTAAAAATATACAGGCGTCTTTCACACTTTCTGTGTTTGAACCTTCCCTATCTGTTGACCTTTGTGAAGCCTTTTCATGAAGCATTACTCAGTTGGACATTTCCACCATTTTGAGAGGGCACAAAGAGGGGAAAAAATATGCAGTTAAATTCAATTCAATTCACATATTAGAGATACATCGAACACTAAGCCTGGTGAGGTGATGAACACGTGGGAAATGATGGGACGCTGAGAGGTCCTGAACCAGAGCTAGATTTGTTGTAAATTTCATGCAAATTTCCATTTAATTAACCATTTAAAAAGATGTTAGGCAGATTATCTTTGACCATGGTCCTTTACAGTGTCTGAAGAAGGGTTTTGACTCTAACCATCAACTGTCCATGTTCTCCAGAGATGATGTTTGACCTGCTGAGTTACTCCAGCGCATTGTGTCCTTTTAGAGTCCTAGAGTGATACAGCATAGAAACAGGCCCTTCGGCCCAACTTGCCCACACCGGCCAACATGTCCCAGCTACACTAGTCCCACCTGCCCATGTTTGGTTCATATCCCTCCAAACCTGTCCTATCCATGTACCTGTCTAACTGTTTCTTAAACATTGGGATAGTCCCAGCCTCAACTACCTCCTCTGGCAGCTTGTTGCATACACCCACCACCCTTTGTGTGAAAAAGTTACTCCTCAGATTCCTATTAAATCTTTTCCCCTTCACCTTAAACCTATGTACTCTGTTCCTCAATTCACCTATTCTGGGCAAGAGACTTTGTACAACTGATCTATTGTACAACTGATCTATTCCTCTCATGATTTTATACACATCTATAAGATCACCCCTCATCCTCCTGCATTCCAAGGAAGTCCCAGCCTACTCAATCTCTCCCTATAGCTTAGCCCCCTTAGTCCTGGCAGCATCCTCATAAATCTTCTCTGTACCCTTTCCAGCTTGACATCATCCTTCCTATAACATGGTGCCCAGAACTGAAGACAATACTCTAAATGTGGCCCCAGCAACATCTTATACAACTACAACATGACCTCCCAACTTCTATACTCAATACTCTGACTGATGAAGGCCAATGTGCCAAAAGCCTTTTTGACCACCCTATCTACCTGTGACTCCACCTTCAAGGAACCATACACCTGCCCTCCTAGATCCCTCTGCTTCACAACATTCCCTAGAGCCCTACCATTCACTGTGTAGGTCCTGTGCTTGTTGGACTTCCCAAAAGCAACACATTTCTCTGCAGTAAATTCCATCAACCATTCCTCGGCCCACCTGGCCAATCGATCAAGATCCTGTGGCAATTTTTTCACAACCATCTTCACTATCTGCAAAAACACCCACTTTTGTATCATCTGCAAACCTGCTCATCTTGCCATGTATGTTCTCATCAAAATCATTGATATAGATGACAAATAGCAATGGGCCCACCACCGAACCCTGAGGCACACCACTAGTCACAGACCTCCAATCTGAAAAACAATCTTCCACCATCACCCTCTGCTTTCTCCTATGGAGCCAATTTTCAGTCCATTCAGCTAGTTCTCCTTGGATCCCATGCGATCTAACCTTCCAGGGCAGCCTACCATGCAGAACTTTGTCAAATGTAATGAGCTACAAAGATGAGGTGGTAGAAGGACATCTGGGAACAAAATGTCCAGTGAGAAATTTTAAGGCAGATATTAAAGGGAAAAAAGAAGCAGAGATTTTTTGGTTTAGGTTTATTATTGTCACATGTACCGAGGTCAGGCGAGAAGCATGGTGGAGTACATGCCCCAACCAGCATCAATGGTGCCAAATTTGAAATGGTTCAGAGCCTCAAGTTCCCTGCCATTAATATTACCAATAATTTGTCATGCACCCACCAAATTGATGTGATAGCCAAAAAGGCACACTAATATTTAACTTCCTGAAGAGACTATGGAAATTTGGCATATCTCAGATGAATTTTACAAACTTCTACAGATGATCCACAGAAAGCATACTGTGGGGTTGCCTCACAACTTGCTGTAGGAACAGCCCTGCCTAAGTCTGCAAGACTGCAATAAATTGCAGAGTTGTAGATGTGGCCCAGGCCATCACACAGAGCAGACTCCCTACCATTGACTACATCAACACTCCATGCTGTCTCAGAAAAGCAGCAATATTATCAATGACTTGTCCCAACCCAATCATTACTTTGTCTCCCTACTCCTGTACGAAGCTTGAAAGTGTGCATCACCAGACTCAGGGACAGCTTCTTCCTCACTGTTATCAAGCTTCTGAAAAGTCCTTCCATAAGCTAGTGTACTGCCCAATTTACCTCTAGCTCATTGTGGACATTGGTCTTTATCCATGGAACTGATGTGTTACAATGTGGAAAACAATATTTTGCTCTCTGTGTCTTCCCCTTTGCTCCATCTATTGTCCTTAGGTTTAGCTAGATTGTACTTTTGTATAGCACATTTGATCTGTTTGGATAGCATGCAAAACAAGATTTTTCACTGCCTCTCTGTACGCGTGACAATAATAAACCTAAAGCTAAAACATTGTTTTGCATGCTATCCATTAATATCTGATAATACTATACATTAATATAATCAAATTCAACTCAAGTCTAATAGATACAAGTAAAGAGGAAGATCCCGAGTGCAGAGATAAATGTAGAATTATGACAGTGTTTACAATTAGTAAAATTGAATTTTAATCCTTAACAGGACTAATGTTACTAATGCAGGAATGAGTTTAGATGAAAGGAAGAGGTTGGGATAAGAAGTTCTTTGGACACAGCTTGGATGAGATAATGTTCATGTAGGGGGTGGTGGGATGGTGAAAGGTCCTGACCCATCCGTTAAATCTAGATTCCTTTTATTTGGGGAATTTTGGATTACATTTATTTTAAACAATTTTATTTTCAGTATCCCACCTTGGCCATTCTTTCTTCTCTCTCCTCTCATCTGGTAGAAGGTACAGAAGCTTGAAAGCATGTACCACCAGACACAAGAACAGATTCTTTCTCGCTATTTTCAAGCATCTGAACAACATTTTGTTCATAAGGTAGGATATTGTTTGATTCACCTCTATCCCATGCGGGACATTGAACTTGGTCAATGGAACTGATGCGCTACAATGCAGAGAATTATATTTTGCATTTTGTATTTTCCCCTTTAGTCTACCTAATGTAACCTTAAGTTTGAACTGATTGTATCTTTGTATGGTAATATCTCTGATCTGTTTGGATAGCATGCAAAACAAAGCTTTTCACTGTACTTCAGTGCATGTGATAATCATAACCTTAAACCTAAAGTGCAACAGCAAAATAAATCTAACTATTTATTATATTGACTGGTATATCAATGGCAGCAATTACACCACATCAGTCTAATAATTTAAAGAAAAATCTACTTTTCTCTTGCAATTTTAGTCCTAAACTTTTATTTTGAGCTATCTAGTCATTAATAAATTTATATAATATGAAATGGCATTCTTGTGAAAGATGGGGGAAAAATCTGTTTTGTAGCTTCCATTTTAATAAACTCTCCAGTATTTTTGTGAGCAGTAAATATTGAACAAAGCAAAGTGTCAGGTAAAGTAACAAGATAATTACAGTGCATTGAAATAATGAACACGCCCAGTTCATACAGCAAACCAGCGATTATAAACCTTGTAATTAGCTGTCATACAGGACTTTAAAATAATTGGAGTAATAGCTGACTTTAGCAGCTTGACAATAGACTACTGAACAGCCTTGCAGTTTATAGTATCCACAAATGGCCACTGGCTGCAACTTCATTTTAATTGGACTAACCTTTTTTCTCGCTAACCATTCTCAGCAAGTCAAAACAAGTAAGCATTGTCTACAACATGAAGAAGAAAAAAATCCTTCTCAATTTGTGGCAATCATGCCAAATCAAACACCTATACCTGGATTTGAGTGTGTTAAACAAGATTGACGCTGCAGAATGACACCAAACAAGTCCTGTATGACAGCAATATTAAACTCAGGGTTTATCTGTTGATTCGGGAGGTCATAAGCACCATAAAGAGGTTCAGGGAGGTTTCAGAGTGGAAGGAGTTCAACAAAGAAACACTTGTGCTAGCACATTAACCAATCTTGCCATTTTGATCCTCCAGTATCCATCCTTGATTCTCATGGTGTGGATTACCATTCTTTCTCATACATTTTTCAGTGGTGTAAAAATTCATTAATCTAAAACATTTGTTTAGTGTAGAAACAAGGAACTGCAGATGCTGGTTTACACAAAAGCCGCAGTGCCGGAGTAACTTAGCAGGTAAGGCAGCATCTCTGGAGGACATGGATTGGTGACGTTTCAGGTGAAGAAGGGTTCTGACTTGAAATGTCACCTTTTACTTTTCTCCAGTGATGCTGACTGACCTGCTGCGTTACTCCAGCATTTTGTGTCTAACTTCAGGACCCTTCTTCACTGATTGTTGGGGGATTGCAAAGAAAGTTGGAAGAGAGAAGAGGCAGGACAGAATGTGACAGTCAATGGGTAGACACAGGTGAGGGTTTTTTTGATAGGTTGATGGTTGTAACAAAGGCCAGAGATCAAGCAGGTGGTGTGAGGCAGATGGTGGGAAGAGTTGCAAATTGTGAAGCCATAGGAAGGAATGTAAGAGGACGGGGAGGGGGAGTGTAGGAGAGAAACAGGTGCGAGTCCACGCGGGGCACAGGGGAGTGGGGGGGGGGGAGTGTGGGGGTAGGGGGAGGAGGATAAATGGTGTGGGGGAAAAGGGGTAGGGGAGGGGTGTTGTTGTATGTGTTACCTGAAATTGGAGAATTCAATGTGTAGGAAGGAACTGCAGATGATTGTTTAAACCGATGACGGACACAAAATGCTGGAGTAACTCAGCGAGGCAGGCAATTCAATCTTCATTAAGTTTGTTTCTTTCTTCAGAATTGCTTCCGGAATATTTTGTGGCCATGTATGTTTTGCAAAACTTGTGGAAATGTACTTTACCAAATAAATATTACCAAATAAAGATAGTTCAACAGGTCTTCAAACAATTACAATCTGTCAGATTAAATTGCTGCAATATGGCAGGCAATAAAATTAGTGCTTCATGCAAGTTGCAGGTCAGATAGTACATTAGCCATAGGTGGATGATTCAAATCTTTCTAACTCGGAGGCTAGATTATTTGAAAGTAAAATAAATTGGTGGACAGGACAGGAATTGTGGTGTACAATTATATTACGGTCATTGTTTCCAATTCATGCAGCAGGTATTTTGTATAATTCCTAGATGAGTCAACACAGTAAATGCTGAAACACCACACCCCAATAAATAAACATATAATCAGCAATCCAATAAATATATTCGACCAATAAAATACATTAAACCAATAAAATATATAATATTTAAATTCATATAGATATAAATTATAGGTATAATAAATATATAAACTGATTCAGAGAGACAGCTAAAGAAAATAAAGAGAGGAGGAGTACTTTCACTGCACAGAATGTTGCTTTTTAGGAAGATAGCTTCTCAGTGCCTTTTTTGGATAATTATGGGTTTGGCACTTACATTTCTCTGAGATATTGTTTGAACATGAAATACTCAACACTATCATACCACATGTGACAGCACGACCTTCATGACTTGTTGCCTATCTGTGCCAGGGCTGCTCACCACTCGATACACTAGATTAGATTTGCTCTGAATAGGGCCCTTAGCGTCCATATGTAGAGATTGTGGTGTCTGCACCTCTTTGGGCACTGCAGTATTGCAAAGAGAGGATTGGATACTACATCTAGGATCATCACCTGCTGCATGCTCCAAAACCTTACTATTGTAAGGGCTCAGCCCATTGTAATGGCTCAGCCCTGGCCAAATGTTTTCTATCGTGAGAAAGGGGTGGTAAAAAAGGAGGATGTCAGCAGATGGCAATAAAGGGAAGTCTTCTCTAGGTATCCTGCTAAAGCATACATTATTGATCTAACCTACTCTCTCCGTGCCCAGGCAAGATGTAATAACTGAAGCACTGAGGGGCCATATTGACAATCCCAGGCTTTTGGGCCCCATGGCCAAGTTGCAATGGTGTAGGTGAAGAGCCTTACAGGAAGAAAACACAAAAGATGTGCAGCAGACCTCACACCTAACTGCTTCTCCAAACAACAACCAATGTCTATTGCAGATTGGTGCTACCTTTGATTGTTCTATACCTTTTCATACCACTAGTTTCCGTCTCCCCCTGACTCTCAAACTGAAGAAGGGCCTCGGCCCGAAATGTCACCTATTCCTTTTTTCTCCAGAGAAGCTGCATTGCTCCAGCATTTTGTGAATCTGAAGAAGGGTCTCGACCCAAAACGGAGTTACTCCAGCATTTTGTATCTAACTTCGGTTTAAACCAGCATCTGCAGTTCCTTCCTATACATTTTGTGAGTATTTTCTTTTGTAGATAATATGGCAGCTTGCAGATAGTTGACAATAAAAACAAAACATGTATCAATCAACATCTACTGATTCTTCGCATGGTTATGGAACAGTGTAAATGCAGTTGTGAAGGCATCACTTTTTTTTTGCTGATAAAGATTCTCTCCAATAAGTAGCCCTGCAAATCAATGGTAATGAGTGGATGGAAGTCAACAAAGAGACAGAATTATCACCATCATCCAGCCATGCTGCATTTCAGAGCAAAAGCCTACTACTGCATCCAGAACTGACACCGTGATAGGTGCTAAAAGGCAGCAATACGGCTTCTGCAATAAACCACTGTCTGTAGACCTTTGCACTGTTTAAAAACTCCAGAAAGCAGCAAATACTTCTGCAATAACAACTGTAGCCTATAGAAATCATTTAGCATCTCTCCTGCCAATAGCCAATGATCTCCATAAATAACGTCAGTGGGAATATAATCCTGCTATGTGATTAAAAACTAGCATTTACTGGAGATGTTGATCTTTAAAATGGCATTGCTGCTGTTTGTTTGCTAATTGATGTTGTGATCTACCCACTTTCATTTTCCTGATGGACTTTGGCAATGAGACACTCTCAGCGGTATCCGTACACAATAACTCAGGCCACAAATGCGTTCACACATTTCAGACATTACCATTTAAATCAAAGTAGCAATGATAATGCCAAGCAGCATTTATTATTGGAACCAAATGGTGTGATGGCTTTTGTTCCCAGTGCCGAAGAAAAGCGAGATCTCATGCCTTAACGACTACTGTCCAGTGGCCTACATCAACCATATTGAAGATATCACAAAATGCTGGAGTAACTCAGCAGGTCAGGCAGCATCTAGGAGAGAGGGAATGGGTGACGTTTCTACCATATTGAAGGCTGGTAATGGAACGCATTAAATCCAGTCTACCAAGCAAACGTGATCCACTGCAGTTTGCACAATGCCACAACAGATCCAAGGCTGATGCTATCTCCCTGGCCCTAAACTCATCCCTGGACCTGGAACACTTGGTTAAGAGAGATACTCGTGTCAGACTTCTATTCACAGGCTACAGCTCTGCTTTTAATACCATTATCCCATACAGCTTATCTCCAAACTCATGGAGTCAGCACTTACCTCTGCAACTGGATCCTCGACTTCCTGACCAACATACCACATTCAGTGAGGATAGGGGACAAACCATCCTCTGCGATAAACCTCAACACTGGTGTCCCGCAAGGATGCATTCTCAGCCCTTTCTTTTTTTTTAAATACACCCATGACTGTGCAGCCAAATACAATTCCAGCTCAATTTACAAATTTGCAGGCGACACCACAATAGTGGGCCAGATATCAAATCATGGCAAGACAAAGTACAGGAAGGTGATTGAGAACTTTGTAAGTTGGTGCCAAGACAATCTTTCCCTCGATGTCAGCATGACAAAGGAGATAATGATCAACTTCAGGCGGGTACATACATTGACGGCGCTGAAGTAGAGATGTTTTAACGCTTCAAGTTCCTAGGAGTAAATATCACCAGCAACATGTCCTGATTCATCCATATCGAAGCAATGGCCTAGAAAGCACCTCAAGACCTTTACTTCCTTAGAAAGCTTAGGAGGTTCGGCATGTTCCCAACAAGTCTCACTAACTACAGATGCACCATAGTATGCATTATATCGGGATGCATCACAGCATGTTTTGGAAACAGCTCCATCCAAGACTGCAAGAGATTGCAGAGAATTGTGGACACATCCCAGACCATCATGCAAACCAAATTCCCTTTCATTGGCTCCACCTACACTTCACGTTGCCTTGGGAAGGCCAGCAGCATAATCAGGGACAAGTTTCACCTCGGTCACTCTCTCTTCTTCCCTCTCCCATCAGGCAAGAGGTACAGAAGTTTGAAAACACATATCACCAGATTCAGGGACAGTTTCTTCCTAGCTGTTAACAGGCAACTGAACCATCCTATCACTAACTTGTCAGCCGCCCTGACCTACCATCTACCTCACTGGAGACCCTCAAACTATCTTTAATCGGACCTTAGCTTGCACAATACGTTATTCTCTTTATCCAGTACCTATACACTGTGGATACTAGATTGTATTTGTATATATTCTTTCTGCTGACTGGAAAAAGGTTTTCACTGTACTTCAGTACACATGACAATAATAAATTAAACAAAAGCTAAACTAACGCAAAAAAAAATGTTTTAATTCCTTTTTGCCTTTTTTATATTGCATCAGTATGGTGGGCTATCTTGATATTAACATTCCAGGAAGGTGTAAGCAGTGTTAAAAACCTTATTGGACTTCTCTGTCAGCATGTGCATGCCAGTGAGGCCCTTGTGTCTGGTAGTTGAAGCCTCTCTGAAATCTATGAGTTGCCATTCTGACCCCAACTATTTATCTCGGATTGCAACCTCCTGGAGCGCTCATCCAACACCCAACTACGGACACCACGTTACTGATGCAGAGTTTGTGGGATTTGGGCTGAGTATAGTTAAATGCTGACTGGGAATTTAAATCAGCTTGGACCTCCCCTGGGCAAACCTACCTTCTAAACCCACTGTCTTCCTGACTACTTTTAAGAGTATGGATCTCGATATAATGCTAAAATTTAATTCTTACCTCTTTTTGTAACATGGATACTAACACGAACAGCATGCACTTATAAAAACTCCCATACATTTATTAGATTGTACTATTATCAAATTTTTATTGAAAACAATCCTTCAGTGTGCCATCAATGGAAACAGCCCTAAGGCCTGAGAAAAGGTATGGCACTTTTTAAGTGCAATTGGAAAGACACCTGCATCTTGACAGCACTTGATTAATGTGGTTTTGTTTCTTCATTAGATCACAATATATAGTTTTAAATCACTCTTCCGTGAGCTAGTTTATCTTCCCACCATTACCTTATTGCATTGCCTTAGGTAAAATTGGTGAAATGCAACTCTGACATTCTTTCTGGAGTAATTATACTATGCAGAGAAAGAGGACAAAGCACCTGAGTTTGAAGCACAATTGTGTTAAAAAAAGTAACAATTACAAAAACTGGTGAACCATAGCAGAGTTATGTAAATGCCATACATACACCTCAAATTGAATAGCAAATTCTGACTGGTATTATATTATACATAACTTGAATTAATATACCCTGATTGGCAATTAATGTGCAGGACCATTCCCATTTAATTCCACAGAAAATACCAGTCAACACTTTTAAGAGGAGCAAACAGCAATTGGGTCTCAATGGGTCAAGTAGCATCTGTGCAGAGAAATGGACAAAGTTTTGGGTTAGGATCCTTCTTCAGATGAAATGGCAGGTTAGACTCACTTCCTTTGCAGTGATGTGGGATTTTTGTTTACTTTCTCTTGCAATTTTCATAACCCCGATCAAATTTCCAGGTTCATTACAAATATTTATTTGAGTGAAGGGACTTGATTGCTTCATACAGACAAGAGGGAAACAGACATGCCAAAAAATAAAATCACAATCATCAATGCTGCCCTAGAAGAAACATGTGAAGGAGGTGGTAAGAGTTTGATCGGAGTTGGAAGACCTCTTTCCCAAGCCATGAACAGACATTATCTTATAGCTTGGCTTTAACTTGCATAAATAGCAGGTACATAGCCAAGCTATAAGATAATGCCTGTAAAAACATTTAGATATCACCATTACCAAAACACCGATCTTCATGAGGGATCAGCACAATAATAGCCAAAAGAAAGAAAGGAGACTTGAAAGAAAATCCCTCTGTCAACATTTTGTAATCTCAATGTAACATACAGAGCCATTAAAAAAATCAATACCATCTTGGTCTCAGTCTGAGGAGGTGCCCTGGCCAAAATGGTACCTGTCCATTTCCCTCCATAGATGCTGCCTGACCCATTGAATTATTCCATTGCTTTGTTGTTACTCATGATTTCAGAATCTGCAGTTTTTTGGGGGGCTCCAAATGGGTTTGTTTGCCTTTCCCTTCCATAGGCTTCCAACTGCGCAAATTGAACTGAACTTCTTGGAGAGATCATCACAAGGTGTCACTTAGGTTGCTTGGGATTGTTCCTTTGGGTTGGGGATGACAGAAGACTCGACCACAAATACCCATAATAAAATTCAAAGGTCCATATTAAACGTTCCAGAGCTCTTATGTTGTAAAGTCCTGATTCAAATACCTGGCTTCATATGGGTAGACTCCATTGCTGTGGCCAACAGATCCCAGAAAATCCAGGACCTGTATTTCAGAAGGTTGCCTGACCCTGGTAACAGTCGTAATTTGGGAATTCCTTAACATCCACTTTTCCCAGGAGTTACTGGATAATAAGTCATGGAAAGTCCCAGGAACAAGCAGGACATCGTGGCCATGTTTAAAGCCCATATTCTTATCTTAACTTAAATATATTAATCCAACAGTCACTTTTGATCTGTTTAGTTTAGTTTAGTTTAGTTTAGAGATACATCATGGAAACAGGCCCTAAGTGCATTGAGTCCACATCGACCGGCCACACACTAGTCCTATGTTATCCCTGTTTTGCATCCTACACACTAGGGCTAATTTACAGAGGCCGATTAACCTACAAACTTGCATATCCTTGGGATGTGAGAAGAAATTGGAGCACCCAGAGGAAACACGTTCGGTCACAGGGAGAATGTGCAAACACCACAGATAGCACTCATAGTCAGGATCAAATCTGGGTCTCTGGTGCTGTGAGGCAGCCCTCAACTTTACCAATACCCATACCAATAGTTCTTCTGACATAAATGAGTGAAAAGCTGACCAATGTGTTCCAATTGTAAGCACATGTCATTTGGAATGAGTGCAGGATCAAAGATTTGCATGTCAGCAG
Source organism: Rhinoraja longicauda (assembly GCF_053455715.1). Classification (NCBI taxonomy): domain Eukaryota; kingdom Metazoa; phylum Chordata; class Chondrichthyes; order Rajiformes; family Arhynchobatidae; genus Rhinoraja; species Rhinoraja longicauda. The sequence goes on along the minus strand of NC_135954.1, from coordinate 63,353,949 downwards.
GAATTTCAGGCTAATAAACCATCAAATCCTATTTGAAAATAATTATTGATTACATTACTCATGCTCCTGAAAATAAAAACAGCTTAATAATATTAAAGCTGGCTGAGGACTGACTGAATCTATTTTAGCATCATTTGTAAACTGAGCGTTTCTTGCTTTTGTTCAAAATCAATTTAAATTGGACCAATCTGCTGTATGAAAAATGGAAAATCATGAATTTTACTTCTGGCTTGCAAACCAATGATTTCCAATGATATCATGGCTTTAATTCCAGATTGGAATGGTTGACATAATGGGGTGGAAAGGGAATTCTGGGGATTTTCACTGATTGAAGCATTGAAAGCACTTTAATCAACATCTTCCGTTTCCGTAGAAGTAAACATAAACATATCAGCAATAAAAGAGCCAATTGACTTAAAAAGAGGACAATTTAATAAATGCTGTTTAACAAGATTAAAAACTGTGTTCAAACTAAAAGGCTTCACGGGCCAAAGGCTTTAATTTTTAGCTTGAAACGCAATCATTTTATATAAAAGGACACTGAATAGTGAATTATTACCAAAAAAAATCACACAGATAATTGTTAGATAGGGTAAGTGTAATTATTGTAGAATTGACAGTCTGTGGATGAATTACAGAATCATAAATTACAGAATTATTTAACAAAATATGAACATTTCAGGCTGTTTAATACTATTGCTATATTTAATATTTTATTCGGTATTACACTTGCACAAAATAGAACAGTGGAAGTGCTTTTGATACCTTGCTAGTTACAGCCGTTTGAAGAATAATATGTTTAGACTGCCTTTGTGTTAATTTTTCTTCTACAATTTTAAAGATTTACAAATGTTCTTCCTTGTCAGTTAATTTTGCCAGTTCAAATGCCAGTTATTTTTTGCTATTTATCTATTTATCTATATATTACTGAAACTCTCTGTCCGTGTGTATGTGTGTATGTGTGCACCACAACTTTTGTGCTTCGCACAGCCAAAACGGTACACCATAGCGTCACAACTTTTGCACCACGTTACTCACCATTATCCTGGGCATAATGTCTAACAATTCTCATTTAAATTGAAGCTACATTTTAAAGCTAGACAGATTTTAAAGTTCAAAAATTCCCTTTCTAACCCATTTCCTGAAAGTGCTCAGCGTATGACGTCACAATGGGCCACGTTCCACTTCATTTGCCCCATACTCACCAAAACAAGATGGCCACCGCCAATGGGGCCACCCGCCCGGCCTCAGTCATTCCCTCGCCCCTCTCCCCTCACACCTCTCCCCTCTCCCCTCGCACCTCGCCTCTCACCCGACCCCGGCCCCGGGGGAGACTTGCACGTCAGCAGTCAGCGTTGAATGGAGGTAGAGGAGGGGGAAGTGGGGGTGGGGTAGGGGAATGGAGTGGGTCAGTGGGGGGAGGAGGGGGATAAGGGGGATTGAGTGGGGGGGGGGGGAATTGAGAGTGCTACACCAATACAGGAGAGGCTTTGTGTCCAGGGCTCACTCAGTCACACCCTCTCCCCTTCCCTGTTCCCCCTCTACGAGGAATGGACCCAATGGGTCCACTTGGTCGAGTAACCAAATAAAAAATAAAGCTCAATTTACCAAGTCATATTTTCTTCTTTTCACTGTTGTGTCAAAGATGTGGCAAGAGTGAAACATGGTGTGATGTTGAGGGTCGAGTAGAAGGATGGGGCCATGATCAACTTTACAGCTGTGGCTTTCAATAATACATGACGGTTGAAAATCTAGAACTCACTACCCTAAAAGGCTGTGGATTCTATATTTCAAGATTAAGGTAGTTGGGTTCAAGATTAAGATCGATATTGTTTGGTTGAATAAGCAATATCAAGCAAAGGATGCCGGACTGTGGTGTCATTGTAGAACAAGTCTGAGGGGCCGAATGGTTTACTCCAATTAACTGTATTTGTTAAAGTCAATATTGATTACCTCACTCAATCTTTTGCAGTTGTACAGTTGAAAACAAAAGTCAATACTTTATTTTAAAAGCAGGACAAAAGCAATCTGTTAAGTACTTCCCAATAAATGTACTCAAAATCATCAGCAAAGTGATGGAAGGTATAATTAACAGTGGTATCAAGCAGTACCTTCTCTTTAATAATCTGGTCACCAATGTCCAGTGTTCCTTGGAAGGATTATATGGCCCATCACAGCCTTGATCCAAACAAAAGTCAAAGAGCTGTATACCAAAGTTGATGTGATGGTCGCTGCCCTTGACATCAAAGCAATAGTTGACTGAGGGTGGCATCATGGAGCCTTGGTGTAACTTAAGTAATTGATCAGCGAGAGAGCCACCTCCAATGGCTTATGCACTTTAGGAGGTCAAATAAAAGTTGACAGCAAATGGCAGGACATTTAGGAGCGTTGATGTCCAGAGTGATGCTGGAGTGTAAGTCCATAACTCCCTAAAAATGGCAACAGTAGTAAATAAGGTGGTGAAGAAGGCATATGCCAGGCTTATCTTCATCAGTCGATATTGATAAGCAACATCAATGCTGAGTATTAAAATAGGCAATACTTGGTGTATTGTATGCAGTTCTGGTCAACACCTTATAGGAAGGACATGGTGGCTTTGAAGAGAGTGCAACAGAGGCTTAACAAGATGTTGGCTGGATTAGTGGCTAATTGCTCTAAGGAGAAGCTGGACAAATTGGATTGTTTCTCTGGAGCATTGGAGGCTGAGGGGTTAACTGATAGAAATGTATTAAATTTTGAGAGCATTGATAGGGTAGAGACAGTCTATTTTTCTCAGGATGAATGTCAAATATAGAGTGGGTAGCTTTAAAGTGAGAGGATAAGTTTAAAGGAGATTCATGTGCCAATTTTTTTACACAGCAAGTGGTCGTGCCTCGAACAAATTGCCTGGGGAAATGATTGAAGCAGATATGTTAGCAATATTTAAGAGGCATTTAGACAGGCACATGTTTAAAATTGGCATCATGTTTGGCACAGGCATTGTGGGCTGCGATGCCTGTTTCAACGCTGTACTGTTGAATACTCGATGTTCATACCTTGCACAAATGAAGATGGTTGTGTTTGTTGGTATACAATTCATCCAAACCCTAGGAGATCACAGTAGTAAATCTTCAGCAAGGGCTCAACTATATTCATTTGTTTCCTTAAAGGCCTTCCTTCCACCAAGGGATCAGAAGTGTAGACGTTTATTGATTCCAACATTGGATTCCATTTGTAACTTGTTAGCAGGTAAAAAAGCTCAGACCTGCATGCAGCAGAACAGTCAGCAGGAAGACATGCATTGCTAAATATCAAGTAATATTCATAACCACAAAAATATCAGGAAGTTACCGCTTTCAACCAGAGAGAATCTGGCCACTTACTCTTCACATTCAAAGGAATAACCACCCCTCACCTCCCCTCCTTGAATATCCAGTGGAATTACAAATGACATGGATCTCAGATGGGACAAGACTGATGCATGGTCTTCACCCAGACCATTGATTATCTCTCTGCGTCTACAGATTCTGCCTCACCTGCTGTGTTTCTCTAGCAGTTTGTGTTTTGCTTCAGACTGCAGCACATCCAGTCTCATATATCTCAATTGGGCCAACTAAATAAATGTTGAGTCTACAACAGCTAGTCAGTCTGGACATCCTGCAGAGAGTGATCATCTCCTGACATCCAAAGTTATTCTACAACCTACGAGGCAAAAGTCAGGAGCATGATGACTCTCCACTTGCCTGGAACAGTTCATCTGCAAATTCACTACCGTCCAGGATGAAGCTGTTGGTTAATCGGGACCATCCTGGATGTTAATTCCCTCCATCATCAGCATACCGTAGGTATGGTGCACCTTCTACAAAATGCAATGGCAGTTATTCACCTGGGCTACTCCAACAATGCATCCAAACATGCAATATCTACCACCAAGTAAGACAAGAGCAAAAGACAAATGACAAAACTACCACATCGTTTATTCCCAGAGAACGTAGATAGGTGACGTTTTGGGTCGGCAGTCCTCACCCGAAATGTCATCTATCCATGTTCTTCAAGGATGCTGCCTGACCCGCTGAGTTACTACAAAACTTTGTGTCTTTCCTTGGTAAACCCACATCTGCAGTTCCAGGTGTCTTTTCTGTTTCTGTTTTCTTTTCTGTTTCTTTTCCAGGTTAAAAATTATCCTGACTTGGAAATAAAATTTGTTCCTTGATTATTGCTGGCTCTAAATCTTGGATTTCACTATGCAATAGAAACATGGAATTATCTTCACAAGAAGAACTGCAGAGATTCAAGATGGTGGCTCATGACCACCTTCACCAGAGATGTAAGGAATGTACAATACATGGGGACACAAGGAACTGTAGCTATGGAATCATGAGCAAAACACAAAGTGCTGGACTATCTCAGTGGATCAGGCAGCATATGTGGAGCGAATGGACAGGAAACATTTCAGCTCAGATCCCTTCTTCAGATGCTGTACTATGAATCCTTGCCTTTCCCCTGATGCCCACATCTGACTAAAATGAATGAATTATGTAAAAAATGTAATGCTATCCACTTTGGACATAAAAAGTGCTGAATGGAGTGCTTTGTGGAAGGTGTACAGATTCTCCCTGACTTATGATGCTTCGACGTGATATTTCGACTTTACGATGGTGCAAATGCTGGACCACGGCAGCAAGCCGCAGCTCGCTTCCAGCCACGTGATCATGTGTATTAAATGCATTTCCATTTACGATATTTTCTGTTTGCGATGGGTTTCTCAGAACGTAACCCCATCGTAAGTTGAGGAGCACCTGTACTTTATAAAAATAATCGAGATCCAAAATGCCATATGTATCAATGTGTAAACCTAAAATGAGAGCCCTGAAGCAGTAATTAATGAAATACAAAAATGTTGATGTTCATTTTTAATCAATTTTGATGATTCCATCTTTCCATAGGTTCTTAATTTTACATATGTGGTGTTTTATTATAAAGCAAAATTTGAGTACGATCACAAAGCCACACTACTGGTGATTTGGACAGCAGTTTGAAGCATTTGCCATGGAACACCATACTGCTTATCAGTAAATTTATGGAGTTATACCACTTTTCTTCACAGTCTGTGATATTCAGCATCCAGACTGGACTCAGAAGTTCCTGCACAATTTTTAAGATTAATAATGGAAAAATGTGTTTATTTTGAAAACTGCAGAAGGCCACACAGTGCTCATGGAGTTAAAACAAATGAATCAATAATTCTTTGAATTCAAGCAATCACACAGCTAATCATCTGACAGATGGCAGTCCAGTACGCTTTGCAGAAATGGAAGGTATTTATTTATTCAGATTTGACATTTACAATCGGATAGTACATTCCTGCCTCCAACACACGTTAATGGGATTTTCAAGCATCCCCAGCAAAGCAAAATTTCTCTACCTAACGATACCTAAAAATGCTATCAAAAAACAATTAGGATTTCATGATTAAAAGATAAAGCTGGTGGAAGTCAAAGTGAGGCCAACCCTCTTTCAGCAATCAAGCTGAAAATATGCTGAATAAAAGATTTGTTTACCTGATCTTTACAGTTGGGAAATTCTGCATAGTATGATTTACTAGGCCACAGTTTATTAAGAGCTCTATTTATCAATGCATTCCAAAAGAGGAATTCAGTATATATAGAGAACATTGTTATTAACACCCTCAGTTGTTTTCAAATATTTATACCGAGATACTGAAGGCAGTTCTCCTTATTATTGTATCCTTTTTCTCAGTATAAAGGACTTTGTTGTCATAAACCTTAAGCTGATCCGAAGGAGCAAGAGAGAAAACGGGGAATTACAGACCAGTTAGCCTGACATCGGTGGTGGGGAAGATGCTGGAGTCAATTATTAAAGGGTAATAACGGTGCATTTGGATAGCAGTAAAAGGATAAGTCCAAGTCAGCATGGATTTATGAAAGGGAAATCATGCTTGACTAATCTTCTGGAATGTTTTTGAGGATGTGACAAGTAAAATGGATGAAGGGGAGCCAGTGGATGTAGTGTATCTAGACTTTCAGAAAACCTTTGATGAGGTCCCACATGGGAGATTGCTGAGCAAAATTAGAGCACATGGTATTGGGGGTAGGGTGTTGACATGGATAGAAAATTGGTTGGCAGACAGGAAGCAAAGAGTAGGAGTAAACGGGTCCTTTTCAGAATGGCAGGCAGTGGCGAGTGGAGTGCCGCAAGGCTTGGTGTTGGGGCCGTAACTGTTTACCATATATATTAATGATTTGGATGAAGGAATTAGAAGTAACACTAGCAAGTTTGCGGATGACACAAAGCTGGGTGGCAGTGTGAACTGTGAAGAGGATTTTAGGAGGTTGCAGGGTGACCTGGACAGGTTGAGTGAGTGGGCAGATGCTTGGCAGATGCAGTATAATTTAGATAAATGTGAGGTTATCCACTTTGGCGGCAAAAACAAGGAGGCAGATTATTGTCTTAATGGTGTCAGGTTAGGTAAGGGGGAAGTGCAACGAGACCTGGGTGTCCTTGTGCAGCAGTCACTGAAAGTTGGCGTGCAGGTACAACAGGCAGTGAAGAAAGCTAATGGCATTTTGGCCTTCATAACGAGAGGATTTCAGTATTGGAGTAAAGAGGTTCTTCTGCAGTTGTATAGGGCCCTGGTAAAACCACATCTGGAGTATTGTGTACAGTTTTGGTCTCCAAATTTGAGGAAGGACATCCTTGTAATTGAGTCAGTGCAGCGTAGTTTCACAAGATTGATCCCTGGGATGGCGGGACTGTCATATGAGGAAAGATTGAAAAGACTAGGCTTGTATTCACTGGAGTTTAGAAGGATGAGAGGGGATCTTATAGAGACATATAAAATTATAAAAGGACTGGACAAGCAAGATGCAAGAAAAATGTTCCCAATGTTGGGCAAGTTCAGAAGCAGGGGCCACAGTCTTAGAATAAAGGAGAGGCCATTTAAAACTGAGGCGAGAATGAACTTTTTCACCCAGAGAGTTGTGAATTTGTGGAATTCTCTGCCACAGAGGGCAGTGGAGGCCAAATCACTGGATGGATTTAAGAGAGAGTTAGATAGAGCTCTAGGGGCTAGTGGAATCAAGGGATATGGGGAGAAGGCAGGCAAGGGTTATTGATTGTGGATGATCAGCCATGATCACAATGAATGGCGGTGCTGGCTCGAAGGGCCAAATGGCCTCCTCCTGCACCTATTTTCTATGTTTCTATGTTTCTATGATCCTTCATAATTTGCGCCCAGCATTCATGAAATATTGATGAAAATTTCTTTGGAGCCCAATATTGTCTCCTAACAAACTCATGTCTGCCTGAGGCTCTTGAATGAGGACTGGGAACACTGTTTGTTTTCTACACTTTAATCATCTTTGGGTCTTCTGCTAACTTCCTGATCAAGCGCAATTACCTCAGTAAATATTTAAAATCAAAAATTGGCTTTTCTATGAACAAAGCACAAATTGCTGGAGGAACTCGATGGGTTGGCAGCAGCTGTGGAGGAACAGGCGGCGTTGTGGGTCGGAACCCTTCTTCAATATGTTACCCATCCATTCCTTACACAGATGCTGTCTGATCTGCTGAGTTCCTTCAGCACTTTTTGTTTTGCTCAAGGTTCCAGCATCTACAATTTTTTGTGTTTCTTGTAGCTTTTCTATGACTCTTTGTTTCAGCCATTCATTGTAACATCAAACAATTAAATTAATTCTAATCCATCTTATGTCTTTGGTCTCAATGAACACAATGGCAGCAATTTTGACTTTGTGCGATATTACAAAACAAGGGACAGCAAACTAAGGTTCTTTTTTACAGCACCTCCAATTTGTACTTTCATTAACATGAAAATAAATATAAGTCTGCAGTAACATCAAATGGTATTTCTCCTATTTTACACCATTGGCCCAAGTTAAAACATGTTGATTCTGAAGTGGTGGAGAACAGATCTACTTTCAAAATCCTGCCTCTGTACTGTCCCTCTTTAACTTCATCATTATCCATTCATCGCAATATTATTTTATTTGTATTCAAAAGGAGAAAATACATTGGAAAAATTGGCATTGCTCAAGCTTATATTTAAAAATGTGAAGCTGGGCATATTAATTTATTGAACTATCATGAGCTAATCAAAAATCAGCTGTGATTGTGATTTTAAAATGATCACATTCATATGCCTGCATATGTGCAGGTCTAAAGCTATAGCTCCCTTGAGCTCTTTCCAAAATGAAACTCTGAACTGATCATTCATAGATAAAAATAGATTGTCAATTATTTAAATGTTATCAAGTTTTCCACCAAGAACCTAGCATTTCTTAGTTTTTTTAATCATTGGCTGCAGGGTTAAGTTGCAGCCATTTGGAATTTTGTACCTAAGATTTTATTTATTTTTATAAGATTTATGTTATTGCTTGATCTTTGTTTTTGTAACATTTCAACTGCAAGTCTTTACCTCAAAATCCTTCCTGAAAAGTTGTTTCAGGAGCAAGGAATGACGAATCCTTGATGTAACAATGGCATTTCTGTACTGAAAGGTCTGCCTGTACTCCACAAGTTGATATTATACAGAGTTTTATGCGACTGCTCTAAGCACATATACTGCCAACTTAATCTCTCTAAATAGACAAAGTGCAAATGCTTAGCCATTTTCTGTCTGTCCTGGGTGACGGATTCACATTTTCAGCTTTGGTTACCTTTGAATTGTTATTTTTAAGCTGATTGTTAAAACATTTCTTTTCCAAGAGGCATTTAGCCTAAACAGTGCAAAATTGTTTTATGCATGTGCATTTTCATGTATTAGTGTCAGATGGTAAAGATTATTTATGAACCAGAGCATAATATACTCCCATATTAAAATTGAACAACATAATGTTGTGGTTTCAGCAACAGAGGATAAAAATATGTAATTATGTAAATATGTTATACTTTTAAATTATGTTAATATTTTGAACTTAGATCTCCTAAGCTTTATGAAACTCTGCATTAGATTCATTTTGGTCTGTCAAATTTTAGACTATTTTTAACCAGGGTAAAAGCTCACCCAGATCAAAGAATTAACTTGTTACAAACTCTTGATCAAATCCTAATTGAATATCCTATTAGTATTGAAACACATGTTGGACTGGTTCAGTATCTGCAGGGTCATTGGCAGGGTAGGAAATCCAGTCTTGATTATTAATTAGAGGGTTTGTTGTTACATCTGTTGATGGAGCAGAAGACTAGAACACAAACAATCCAGGTGAATGACAACAACAATTCTCATGTGATGGTAATGTAAATTTATGGCCATTTTAAAACAACCCATCCCAAGGCATGTGGCAAGAGGTTTAATAATGTAACAAGGTTAGCCAATGATGTATAGACCGAAGCCACATTCCCATAATATCATTAAATTTCAAAGTCTGATGCATGTGCAAACATTTGTTCCCACAAACAGCAGAACCAGTTTCTTCTCCTTCTCCACTTATGTTAATTGTTCTTCCTAATCAGAGTTATGTGCTTTTGATGCAATGCACAACAAAACTGTCGATATGTGGTTACCGTATCGAGTGAATTTGTTGTGTATTTTCTGACTTTCGGAAAAATTGACTTACGTACATCTGTAAAAATAGAAGCTGTTTGTTACCCAAAGAGTGCCTGCGATGGGTTGCTTTTTATTCTGATATATGATGGTAAATGTTATCAGGAGAGACGCTTTATTTTCATGTTGGTAAGAGACAAGAAAACTGCAGGGGATTGTTACCTTACAAAACATAAAGTATCATTGACCTTCCTACACACCTCACATTACAATCGCAGACCCATTTTTATTTTCCTGGAGTAGTAGCGAGATGCCTTGAAGCATTAGCCAATTACCAATTCCTGCCTCAGGATCTTGAATGATTGCCAATATATAATTTAAGGTTTCACAGCATACCATCAATGGGTGCGCCAGAGTTTGATGGCACTGTAGAGTTAATCCTGCATTGCAAATATGCAATGAGTGGAAAAGCTAAGTGAGAAAATATGCATCCCTGTGATCTCACAGACTCTCTAGCTATGAGTACAATGCTAGCAGGTGCAAATATTTTTATCCTTTCAGGATATGGTGCGTAGGTTGTATAAAATTATGTGTCACAGTTGTCCATAAATGAATTATTATGACCAATTCGTTTCTGGAAAGTTTTGCTCAGCTTGAGCACCCACATTCCTTCCGTATCCGTGCAGGGATTTGGGCTGCAAGTCAACCGTTCCCACAGTGGCAACTCAGGCAATAGTTAGGATGGTAAAGAAGGTATACTGCATGCTTGGCTTCATAGGTCATTGAGTGCAAAAGTTGGTAGGTCACGTTGCAGCCGTTGGAAACTTTCATTGGGCCACAGTTGGAATATTGTATGCAGCTCTGATTACCATATTACAGGAAGGATGTGGAGACTTTGGGGGGTTGCAGAAGCAGTTTACCAGGAGGTTGTCTGGATTGAGAGTATTAGCTATAAGATGAAGTTGGATAACATGTACTGCTTTCTCTGGAGTGTCAGAGGCTAAAAGGCGACCTGATCGTAGTATATAAAATTGTAATGGGCATAAATAGAGTATGTCATCAGAGTACTTTCCCTTCTTTCTTTCGTACATCAACTACAACAATCAAAAGTGGCAATTGGTGCTTCAGAGTACCGTAGTTGATGCTTTGCTGCAAATTTTGCCAGTTCTGTAGAACTACCCAGGGTGGACGATGAGTACGTAAACAGCTCTCACCCCAGTATTTTTCCTGAAAAATTGGGTAAAATACTAGAGGGCATAGATTTAAGGTGAGCAGGGAAAACCTTAAAGGAGAATCAAAGACAAGTTTTTAAACAGAATGTGGTAGCTGTATGGATTCTGCTACCTTTGGAAGTAGTGGAAGCAGTTAATATAGCAATGTTCACGAAGCATTTAAACAGGCAAATGAACAGGAAGGAAATGAAGAGATCGGGAGCATGTGCAGGCAGATGGCATTAGTTTAAATTAACATTATGATAACCACAGACATCATGGCCCAAAGGGTCTGTTGTGTGTTCCTTTTTCAACAGGTTTTATCGCCAATGTGTCTTATAGAACAATCTCCCTTGAACTAGGGTAACCAAATTAAAGCAGGACTGGAGATATATAGGGCAAAACAAAACCCAGGAAAATGTTCCAGAACAGATCGAGAGATACAAGTACACAGTTCTCTGAAAATCATGACACAGGTAGACAAAGTGATTAAAAAGCCAAGTGGTGTGCTTGCCTTCATTGACAGGGCACTGAGCACAAGAGTTAGGATGTTGTGTTACAACTGCAAAAGATGTTGGTGAGACCGTAATTAAGACTCATAGAGCATGGAAACAGACCCTTCATCACAACTTGTTCATGCTGACAAAGATGCCCCATCTAAGCAAGGCCCATATTCCTCTGAACCTTGCTATCCATGTACCCGTGCAAGTGTCTTTTAAATGTTATAATGACTGCCTCAAATATCTCTCCTGACAGCTCATTCCATATATCCACCACCATCTGTGTGAAAACTTTGTGTCTCAGGTTCCTTTTAAATCTTTCCCCCCTCATCGTAAAGCTATGCCCTCTGGTTCTTGCACCCCCACTCTGGGTAAAGGACTCTGTGCGTTTGCCCTTTTTATTCCCCTCATGATTTAAGACAGGACCATAAGATCCCCTTCAACCTCCTGAGCTCCATGGAATAAAGTCTACCTAATCTCTACCTCTAGCTCAGGCCCTCAAGTCCTGCTAACATCTTTGTAAATTTTCATTGCACTCTTTCCAGTTTAAAAACATTCTTCGTAAAACAGGGTGACCAAAATTGAACATAATACTCCAAATGCGCCCTCGCTATTGTCTTGTACAACTGTAACATAACAGCCCAACTTCTATACTCAGTACCCTGACTCATAAAGGCCAATGTACCAAAAGCCTTCTTTACCATCCTATCTACCTGTGATGCCACTTTCAGGGAACTATGTACCTGTACTCCTACAGGTGACAGGTTTACAGATGACACTAAAGTAGGTGATATTATAGATAGTGAAGATGGTTATCAAAAGATACTGCTGGATCGTGGTCAGCTGAGCAGTTGGGTTCATGAATGGCTAATTTAATTTAATGCAGATAAGTGCAAGATGTTGCCTTTTGTGAAAATAAACCAGGGTAGAACTTTCACAGTGAATGGTGAGGCCCTGGGGAGTGGTGTAGAGCAACTGTATGTACCTGTACTCTAGGACGCATAGACATAGACATAGAAAATAGGTGCAGGAAGAGGCCATTCGGTCCTTTGAGCCAGCACTGCCATTCATTGTGATCAAGGCTGATCTTCCACAATCAATAACCCGTGCCTGCCTTCTCCCCATATCCCTTGATTCCACTAGCCCCTAGAGCTCTATCTAACTCTCTCTTAAATCCATTCAGTGATTTGGCTTCCACTGCCCTCTGTGGCAGAGAATTCCACAAATTCACAACTCTCTGAGTAAAAAAGTTTCTTCTCACCTCAGTTTTAAATGGCCTCCCCTTTATTCTAAGACTATGGCCCCTGGTTCTGGACTCGCCCAACATTGGGAACATTTTTCCTGCATCTAGCTTGTCCAGTCCTTTTATAATTTTATATGTTTCTATAAGATCCCCTCTCATCCTTCTAAACGCCAGTGAATACAAGCCTAGTCTTTTCAATCTTTCCTCATATGACAGTCCCGCCACCCCAGGGATCGATCTTCATAGTTACTTCTTCAACAAACTCAATCAAATTTGTAGACACGATTTTCTGTGTCCAAAATTATCCCTAATCACCCCCTGTCTGCCCAAATGCATCTATATCTTATTTCTCAGAATCCTCTCCAGTAGCTTTCTTACCAAATGTGTTTAGCTTATTGGTCTATAATTTCTTCTCTGGACTCCAAGTCACGTCGGCTCCTTCATTTACCAATGAGTCTATGCAGGAATTAATTTGTCAATTATACTTGTACATTTATTAAATTCATCTGATTAGTTGCTCCATTCTGCAGTGCTTACTATCTTTTCTAATTTGATGTTATCTATACATTTGAAAATTGTGCACATGTTTTGTTTGGAAATCAAAAATGGCACCATGAATGAAGAAGCAACAATCCAGTTAATATCATTGGTAATAGATTCCTGAAACCCACAGTTGAACATATCATCTAAAGGCCTAGCAGACATGGTCATATCAGATTCTTCACGTTTATTTTAATGAAGGAATTAATTGATTTCTTGAATAAACAAGTTAACAAAACTATTAAAATAACACAGGAGAATTTTTCTCGGAATTGTTAAATAGCTGTATGATAACATCCCTTATAATTGATTTTCTCTCATTGCTTTCTTATAGGACTGCTCAAGCTGAATAATATGTTTTATCCACAGAGAACAAAGACTCATGCCACCAGTGGAATGTGACTGTATTGGATTGGGGTTAATACAGGAGTGCAACAAGAAACCATATACGGTCTGTAGCCCTTTGCAACCATGATTAACTTTTATTCCTGAGAACTTACGAACATCTGCAGATGATTAAACACACTAACATTAAGGTTTTTTTTCTTGTCGTGAGGTGAATGAGAGGACTGAGCAAACAAGACAAAGCTTAGGAGACAGTTGTAATTGAAATTGTTACACATCATGCACATCTCCAAATGAAAAAGTAGTTTTCAACCTATAACGGTGGGGGTGAAATTTTCATTGTCATTCTAATATCTCATTTTATGTGCCTAGAAAATCCCTAGTTTTTCTGCAGTGCAGCTCACACTAGTGGAATGCTGCATAATGTTGTCATACAGAAAGGATTTCTTGTTCCTTATGATGAAAAGTATGACAATGAAGATGGGCACAGCCATCTATCAATATAAGAGGAGGATGTTGAGCAGGTGTGAGAGGAGGTGGACTAAATATAACAAGCAGAGAAAGGCAGCTTCACATATTCACAATTGTTTCTGAATGCACAAAACGGAATTTGTGAAAATGCCTTCAATTTCTGCCCCACTTTACCAATTGCCTCATTATAACCTGAATTACGAAAGGCATCATTACGTGTCTCAGTGATTTCATTCTTATACTATTAAAACAACACAGAAGGAACACACAAGAGACTGCAGATGTTGGAATCTGGAACAAAAAGCAAACTGTTGGAAGATTTTCGTGGGTCAAGCAGCATCTGTGGAGGTAAATGGGCAGGTGACATTTTGGGTCGATACCTGCATTAGGACTGCATTAGGAGTGCAAAGGGAAGACAGCCAGTATAAAGAGGTGAGAGCGTGGGGTGAGGAAGGGGCTGATAGGTGCAACAAGAAACCGCAAATGTTGGAATCTTGAATCTTGAGCCAAAAACCAGAGATAAAGAAGGGTCCCAACTCTTCTTTATCTTCGGCTTGTACTCGCTGGAATTTAGAAGATTGAGGGGGGATCTTATAGAAACTTACAAAATTCTTAAGGGGTTGGACAGGCTAGATGCAGGAAGATTGTTCCCGATGTTGGGGAAATCCAGAACAAGGGGTCACAGTTTAAGGATAAGGGGGAAGTCTTTTAGGACCGAGATGAGAAAGTTTTTTTTCACACAGAGAGTGGTGAATCTGTGGAATTCTCTGCCTCAGAAGGCAGTGAAGACCAATTCTCTGAATGCATTCAAGAGAGAGCTGGATAGAGCTCTTAAGGATAGCGGAGTCAGGGGGTATGGGGAGAAGGCAGGAACGGGGTACTGATTGAGAATGATCAGCCATGATCACATTGAATGGCGGTGCTGGCTCGAAGGGCCGAATGGCCTCCTCCTGCACCTTTTGTCTATTGTCTATTGTAGTTGAGGCCAGTTCATTGGCTATATTTAAAAGGGAGTTAGATGTGGCCCTTGTGGCTAAAGGGATCAGGGGGTATGGAGAGAAGGCAGGTACGGGATACTGAGTTGGATGATCAGCCATGATCATATTGAATGGCGGTACAGGCTCGAAGGGCCGAATGGCCTACGCCTGCACCTATTTTCTATGTTTCTATGTTTCTAACCCTTGTTGTCCATCCATTCCCTCCACGCTCTTGCCTGATCAGCTGAGTTCCTCAAGCATTTTGTGTTTTTCTGGTAATGTGTTAGCTGAAATCAGATTTGTGATGGGGTGGGGGGGGAGGGGGGCGTGAGCACATGGAGCCAGGAAGGGGAGGAGAACTGGATTATTAGAGACAGAGGCTGGAAGGTAATGTGGAATTAAATGAGGGAAAGATGATGAGCAGATGGAACCAGCTGTGGGAAGGGAATGGAGTAGGCCAGGGATAAGAGACCCCAGTAGATATGTGTGCGGGTGATAGATGGGTGCAAATGGGTGACGGGGGACAAATTTAAGTAAAGAGCGGGGGATGGGAGAGAGAGGAGTGTGGTGGTGGTAGTGGGGAGGGTGTGGGGTAAAGATTTGAAAAGGTGAACAGGTAGAGAAAGAACCTAGGTCAGCTAGTAAGATTGGGAAAGGAACACTGGAAGTGTGGATTACCTGAAACTGGGCTCTGGGCATTAACTATTAAATGGCAAATAGCATTCATGCTGTACAATCAGTCGAAATGTTTACCACTGACATTCAATGGCATTATTTCTGTAAGTCCTTTATCATCACCACCAACTAAAAACGTAATTGGAACAGCCAAATAGATGCTCTGACTGCAAGAACAGGCCAAAGGCAGCTACCCTTTGACAAGTGGCTCAAGTAAAATATGTGATTGGCACTCTCTCCTCCACCCTGCACCATTGGCAAGGATATGTGCCATCTATAAAATATTCTGTAGCTGCACCCTGGCTAATTAGGCAACATCTTTCAGAACCAGTTTATACGACCAAGAAGCAGAGGGCAGCAAAAAATAAAGAGGCCATCACCTGCAGATGCTCCTCTACAGTTGTAGACCATACTACATTGGCAATTGTTTCCCTTGTTAATGAATATAAATGAATTTATGTTTGTTGTTCGCTATCTGTGTAATCTATTCCAGATATGCAACCTTCAATGATAACTTCACTCATCCATTTCCAACTTGCATGTCCCACATCACTGTTGTGGTTGTGCCTTCTAATGACATGGCCCTGGGCTTTGGTCCCTCCTCCTCCACCGTTCTATTTCATTGCCTCTTCACACCTTTAAAATTACCCTTAATGCTTATAAATTTCTTTATGTGCCATGTTGTTAACTTTTGTTTGACGACCATTGCAATTTCTTGTTATATTTAGAAGCCACATAAATGCAAGTCATGATTGGTGATCATTCTTTTGTAATCTTTTTTTCTTTGTATTTTAACTTTTACATTATTAGTTCATTTTCTATCTGTCTTAAACATTCCCATCATATATGTATTATAGTAACATATTTCATGATTCATTTTGGATTTGATATGCACAAAGGTCTAGATGACAATTTTCAACTCAATTATGGCTCAATTGTCAAAAGATTAATTTGGCTCCATCGCAGATATGCCAAAGGCAACCTTTGATGTGATTTTTTGCGACTTTCATTGATGCTACTGCAAGGTTTATTGCAAAATGCACATCATTATGAAACATAATATTAATAATTATTAATATTATCCAGATATTCATCTGTTGTTTCTGACTCACTAAACTTACATTCCAGATAATGTAATGTAATGGATCATATCTTTCTATGTAATATATTAAGAACATTACATCTTACAACCAATTCCTGTCTGTGCCACTTGACTTCCTGATAGTACATTGTTGCCTCACTTGCTATGTCACCTTTTTCCATTATAATTTCCTATGTAGACCTTTATAATGGAAAACATCCGTGTTATCCTGTCACGCTGTAATTCCACAACTGGGCCACCAGATAGCACAGGGAACAAAATTTCATTTATTTTCTCTGAAAATATCATTCTTATCTTGATTACTTTTTTGTTTTTAATTGTGCGCTTGCCCAAATCCATCTATCATGTTAACTTTCCAGTCCGCTCGAACAAGAACTAACAAGTTTACGCTTTGAGATTTGCTATCCAAGCTTCTCCTCCTTTTACTTGCTTATTTAAGTAAACAATAGGCCCATGGTCAACATTCCATCCTGATCATCCCTTCTTCTCCCTGGTCTTATTGGACAGAAGACACAGAAGCTTGAAAGTGCTCACTACAAGATTCTGGAACAGCATCTTCCCTTTTGTTATCAGGCTTCTGAATGGTCCTTCCATAAGCTAGGAAACTCTCCGACTCACATCTACACCATTGTGTACAGTTGACTTTGTCTCTGGGTTCTTAAATGTCGTCCATTCCTTCTCTCCCGAGATGCTGCCTGACCTGCTGAGTTACTCCAGCATTTTGTGAGTAAATACCTTCGATTTGTACCAGCGTTTGCAGTTATTTTCTTATACTACTTATATATTGTCTCTGGGTTTGCTACGATGCTAAGAACTATATTCTGGAACTCTGTATCTTTCCCTGTCATTCTACCTATTGTACTTGAGTTTGGTTTGATAACATTTTTGTATAGTATTATCTGATTGGATTGGATAGCATGCGAAACAAAGCATTTCCACTGTACATGTGCCAATAATAAACATTAACCAAAATGTGATATCTGATGCAGTTATTGTTGACTGCTAGATAAATAAGTTCCTGTCAGTCTGCAAACTATTGTTGATCTCTGACGATTTGCAACCGCGTTTCATGGAGCAAACCAATTGTGATCAGGAGAAACATGAGGCACTGCTCTTTCAATTGGAGCTGTGAAGAAATTTAAGGTTTTTTAAAATATTATTGATTTGGTAAAGTGAATAAGGAAAGACCATTTCCGCTGGATGGAGAATTAACACCATGGTATCATCAATTTAGTAAATGCAACAAAAGGGTGAACAATGAAATTAGGAGAAATGTTCTTGTTGGAGCCATCAAATGCCTGCCACAGAACAGATGAAGCAGAGGCTAGTTATAAAAGCCACAGAGAGAAACTGCATAGCAGAATTTGTTAGCTCTTCAATATGTATTGTGAAGCCTAACGAAAGAATTCTAAATAGTGCACTGGCACTGGTTATATATTTTAAGTTGTTATTCAGCAAAATCAATATGTATGAAAAGTGCATCACTCGCTAATGGCCAACTTTTTAAGTCATCATAGTTGACAAGATTGTAAACATTGTTGGCAAAACCAGTTTTATTGCTTATTTCTAATTGCCTCTGAACTGAATAGGCCATTAGAGTCATATGTCATACAACACGGAAACAGGCTATTCTGCTCAGCGTAACTTGACCCATATCCCTCTAAACTTTTTGTACCACATACCTTTTAAATGTCATAATTGTACCCACCTCTACCATCCTCTGACGGCTCATTTCTTGTGTGCACTACCTTCTGGTTGCAAA
Source organism: Rhinoraja longicauda (assembly GCF_053455715.1). Lineage (NCBI taxonomy): Eukaryota > Metazoa > Chordata > Chondrichthyes > Rajiformes > Arhynchobatidae > Rhinoraja > Rhinoraja longicauda. Next base: position 63,335,621 of record NC_135954.1, on the reverse strand, counting down.
AGTTGCCTCTCATGTCCCTTTTAAATCTCTCCCCTCTCAATTTATACCAATGCTCTCTAGTTTTAGACACTCCTACACTGGGGAAAAAGACTATGCCTATTCAACTTATCTATGTCTAAGGCGGCACACTGGTGCAGGGATAGAGTTGCTACCTTACAGAGACCCAGGTTTGATCCTGACTACGGGTACTGTCAATACAAAGTTTGAACATTCTCCCCGTTTTTTCTGGGTTGTCTAGTTACCTCCAACATTCCAAAGATGTGCATGTTTGTACTGTAGGTAAATTTGTTTCTGTAAATTGTCTTTCATGTGTAGGATATAACGAGTGTAAGGGTGATCAAAGGTTGGTGCGGACTTGGTGGTCCGAATTGCCTGTTTCCACACTGTATCTTCAAACTAAACTGAATGTCCCTCATGACTTTATATACCTCGATAAGGTCACTCCACAACCTCCTGTGTTGCAGGATATAGCATTGCCGAGTCTAGATATTTGTAGTGTTATCCAGTTGATGCATTCTACGTGCACTCATGTGGCCTCTTTGAACATAAACATTTCAAGTGTTTAAGGAGCAGTTCTACAGGACACAGCCGCTCCCTCAGTGCCCAGTGGTAACAGGTCCTTCCCCTTCCCTGCTGTGATGCTGCAGAGAAGTGCAACAGAGGAGATACGAGGAACTGCAGATGTTGGTTTACAAAAAAAAGACACAAAGCTCTGGAGTAGCTCAGCAGTTCAGGCAGCATCTCTGGAGAATATGGATAGGTACCGTTTTGGGTCAGGGCCCTTCTTCAGATTCTTAGTTGAAGGTATGGATCTGGCAGAGAATAGAATTGAGATCCATTGCAAGTTTGGATGAGTGAAGCCCAGAGCTGTGGGAGAGACAGAGCGAGGGTTTGCTGGTGTTGGCACATGCCAGAGAGTATAGAAAGTGGGGTATAGAGGGAGACCTGCTCTGGGAAGTGGTGGATTGAGTCTGAAGAAGGGTCCTAATCCCCAAATCGCCTATCCTCCTTGTCCAGACCCGCAGAGTTACTCCAGTGCATTGTGTCTTGAAGTGTAACAGGGCCTGTCTGACAACATTCCAGGGTAACCATTATTTTGTTAGGTGTTCTTGCCAGGAATTCAAATTAGATTCACTCAGCCACTGAGAATGAAAAGAATGTTTTTTAAAAATATAACTTTAGTCACAAGTAAGTAATTAAAACTCCATAGTTTGACATGCTAGTTGAGTGAACCATTAAGCCAGTCAAGATTGACTTGTTTGTGATGTGTTCTCATAACATGCTCTTTTTTGCAATGAGCTCATTCTTTCCTCTGTTTTCCTGAAACCAATGTCTTTTGCTGTTTGTTGGTACTAGCGTGTATTCTGCCTCAACTGTGCCCTCAGATGGAGAGACCAAATGGAGAGTCTTTAGCTAGCCCAGCTTTGATCTCGTGAAAGGGCATAGGTCCATCAGACAGCTAACCAGGAGTGAATGGTTGACGGCTGAAAACTGAATCTAATTTTCCAATGTGTCCACCTCCAAGTTGTTCTAAACAAATTTATTGATGCATTTCTTTTCCTGTGATCTGTTCTCAGTCGCTGGGATGTAAACAAAAAGGAACAAATGAACTTGAGGAACAACACCAGGTCTCCCGTCTTTGTTCCATTCCACCTTTGCCTTGTAAATATAATTTAGTTTACAGCTACAGCATTGAAACAGGCCCTTTGGCTCACCAAATCCACACTGGCCATCAAACACCCGTTCACTCCAGTTCCATGTTATTCCACTTACTCATCCACTGTCTACACACTAAGGGCAATTTACAGAGACCAAATAACCTACAAACCTGCACATCTATGGGATGTGGGTGGAAACTGGAATACTGAGAGGAAACCCATGCGGTCACAGGGAGAATGTGCAAACTCCACACACAGACAGCACCCGAGGGCAGGATCGAACCTGGGTCCCAGGTGCTGTAAGGCAGCAGGTCTACCAGCTGTGCCACGGTGTCACCCTCATTGAGATGAGGCAACGTTGAATGGTGTTAGGAAATAAAACAATAAAATAAAACCAACAATAAAAGATTGTGGATGTTCAATAATATCGCTGAGCCTGGTTTTGCAGGGGCACATCTCTCAGTTAAATACTAATATTGCCTTCCTAAAAAGTGTACTTTGGCTCATTTGGTTGCACTCTTACTTATGATTATGAAGCAACATGTTGTAGGTTTATGCCTTAGTCTGGAGAGTTGAGTGCTAAAGTATGCCAGTACTGTACAGCGATTTTCAAGGCAGATTTGCTGAAGGCATGATTCTGAGAGACAAATAGTGAACTCCAAAGAATGTAGATTTAATATCTTCAGTTGCTCATGAGAGGAATACATCCTAATTAAGATGATCATTATTTTACTTATTTGCTTAAGTAAGCATGTTTATTCCTCATTCAAAATGACTGAAATAGATCATTTGTTCAAAAATTAATTGCAGTTGGGCTGCAACATTTTTTACATTATATAACAGCGAGTGCATTTCAAAGTTATTAAAGTGTTTGTGAAGTGAATTTTGGGTGGGGAGGATGGCCGGGAGGAGATGGAACAATGAAAAGTCCTCAAGCTATGCACATTTTTCATTCTTTTTTCTGCCTCCGCACTAAACACAAAGGCCTGGATACTATGAATATGGTTGAGCTGTAATGGCACACCAAAGACTTCATGAAAGGCTACTGGGTATGAAGAAAAGCATAGGGGTTCAAAAATCCCAGGTGCTCTGGGCATCCATTTCTGAGAAACGAGGTAGTTTATCAAAATTTCAGTTGCCTCATCCCTTGTAATTGTATGCTAATATTTTATGTGAGATTTGCACTCAGAGATTGTGACCTGTTAAATCTGTCAAGAGTTTGACAGAAGATTTCCAAGAGAATGCTGCACAGTCACCTTTAAGCCAGCATGACAAGCACTTGGTGTACAAAGCATGGGATTTATATGCAGCTATTTCTTTTGTAGGATAGCCAAGAGCACTGACATTGGGACAGTCTATCCTCCATTAGCCTATTGGGTAACTAACATGTTTCAAGCAATACTGAGCCATGTTAACATAAAGACTTCAGAAAACAGGATTGAATGAGAAGTCAGTGTCAAGCAATACAGAAATATTTTCTCTAGGAAATTGTATTTTTAGTAAACATTACTTGCCTGTTAAGTTACTCTCAAGTTGATACAAAGCGTGAGCCAACCATAGTATACATTCACCCTATTTCCCCATCTCCCCCTGCTTCCCACAGGTATGTGCAGGGAAGAAGCTTTGTTCAATCAAAACACCTTGTTCAGTTAAAGAGAGCACAATTTATCAATATGCATTGTAACTGCACTATTTTTCTGTGAGGTTTTGTAAACCTGTGAACATTTCCAGAAAATAAATATGTACAGAGGTGTACACATAAGAAAGAAATGCAGCAGTGCTTCCTTCAACTAAAGGCCCTGACCCAAAATGTTGCACGGATGCTATAGGAAGGAACTGCAGATGCTGGTTTAAATAGAAGATAGACACAAAAAGCTGGAATAACTCAGCGGGTCAGATAGCATCCCTGGATTGAAGGAATAGGTGACATTTTGGGTTGAGACCCTTCTTCAGTCTGAGAGTCAGGGGAAAGGGATATAGAGAGATATAGAACAAATAAATGAAAGATATGCAAAACAGTAACAATGATAGAGGAAACAGGCCATTGTTTAGTGAAAACGAGTTACAGACAATGAGACTCAACAAGACGACTTTGAACACACCAGCATCAGTGGGAAATTGTATTAACAAAACTTCAGTAGCCTTACATTGCGTCTCATATAAATAAAAATCAAATTTATATCGGTGGGCCGAAAGGGCCTGTTTCCGCACTGTACCTCTAAACAAACCTTCTCAAATCTCAAAATGTCTCAGAGTGCTTACTGATATGTAGATGTTTAAGGCTATTGATGAAACATTCACCATGGAAAAGTATATATGTCCAACGATCCCTGAAGGCAGAAATACAACTTGGTGGCACAGCAGATAATAGAGCTGCAGCCTCATAGCTCCGGAGACCCTCGGCACCTCTCTGGAGTTTATACATTTTCTCTGTGACTGTGTGGGTTTCCTCTGGGTGCTTAGGTTTCCTCCCACATCCCAAAGACTTGTGGGTTTGCAGGTTAATGAGCCTCTTTAAAATTGCTACAGGTGTGTAGGGTGTGGATGTGAAAGTAAGATAACATAGAACTAGTGTGAACAGGTGATGGATGTTCAGTGTGGACCTGGTTGGCTGAAGGGCCTGTTTCCATGCTGTAGTTCTAATGAAACAAGATGAAATGAATCTGAAGATATAACGGATACTTGCCTTCAGTTATAGGAAGGAACTGCAGATGCTGGTTTAAACCGAAGATAGACACAAAATGCTGGAGTAACTCAGCGGGACAGGCAGAATCCCTGGATAGAGGGAATGGGTGACCTTTTTGGGTCGAGACCCTTCCTCAGACTCGGAGTCAGATTTAAGCAAAAATGTTTTTACTCAGAATATGATCGGGAACAGAAGAGATGAAGGGATGGTTGAGGTGAAGATTCCTGCAATGCCTAAGAATTATTCAGAAGAGCATCAGAAATGCCAAGGCTTAGAAGGCTATGAGTCAAGTGTGGAAAAATTAGATTTGTCTACTTAGGTACTTGATGGCCAACATGGATATATGGCTCTATAACTATGACCTATTGAGAATGTCCTTTGCGCATTTTCTCTATCCTCTTGAAAATCTCTTACCAATGCAGAGTTTGATTACAGGACCTGTTTCAGAGTCCCATGTGCAGACAATATGGTCTGAGCCTCAGTGTGAATTATGCTTGGCTGGGTGAACACTGCTTCTCTTATTTTGACCGAGGGCTTAGAGGGTAGATGGACTTTTGAGACAACATTGGTGACATTGCTCCAATGAGTGGAGTTGGCTTTGCAGGCTATCCAGTCACAGGAGCCTACAGGGAGGTGAGGTCACTGGTTTTCAGTAGATCTTGAACTTGGTGGTGGTTTGGAGGTCTTTTTCACAGTAGCCAAAGGCTGTTCTGCCGCTTTGGTTAACTTCATTATTTATGTTGTGGAGAATGAAGAATGTTGTAAACGGGTACGAAGTCATAGACTTGGACAGAAGAATGGTAAATGGGCAGTGTGAGATGTTGTACTTTGGGAGGTTGAATATAAGTGAAAGTATACAGTTAATGGGAAAACCCTTAACAGCGTTGATGTACAACGGGATTTTGGAGACAAAAGCCATAACTCCCTGAAAGTATGCAAGAAAGAACTGCAGATGCTGGTTTAAATCGAAGGTAGACAAAAAATGCTGGAGTAACTTGCTGAGTTACTCCCTGAAAGTAGCCACAAAGGAAATAGAGTCGTGAAGAAAGCATATAGTGTGCTTGCTTACATTGGTTGGGGCATTAAGTAGAAAAGTTAAGGAAGTCATGTGGCAGTTTTACAAAACTTTGGTTAGACTGCATTTGGAGTAATATTATCCCATTACAGGAAGAATGTGATGGCTTTGGAATGGATGCAGAATGGGTTTTCCAGGATGCTGCCTGCTTTAGACGGTATTAGCTGTGAGGAGAGGCACAAGAGAATGCAGATACTGGAACCTTCAGCAAAAAACAAAGCACTGGAGGAATTCAATGGGTCAGGCATCATCTCGGGAGGGAAATGGAAGTGCTGGAGAAACTCAATGGATCAGGCAGCAGCTCTAGTAAACATCTTCGGATCGGGACACTTCTTCAGACTGGAGAGGTTGGACAAACTTGGATTGTTTCTGTAGAGTGTTGGAGGCTGAGGAGAGACCTGATAGAAGTTTATAGAATTACAAGAGACATAGAAAAAGTAGACAATCTGAACATTTTATCCGAGGTGGAAATATAATATGCTCGAGAGCAGAGCATTAAAATCAAAAGAGGGAAGTTTAATGGAGATGTGTGGGGCAAGTTTATTTTTTACCCAGAGAGGGGTAGATCCCTGGAATGTGCTGCCAAGGTTGGTGGTGGAAACAAATATTATAGTAGCATTTAAGTGACTTATAGATAGGCACATAGATATGCTGGGAATGGAGGGATATGGATCACATGCATGCAGAATGGATTAGTTTAATATGGCATCATGTTCGACAGACATCATGGACTGAAGAGCCTGTTCCTGTGCTGTATGGTTCTATGAAATAAATAACTGGTTGCTATGTCCAGCTTTGCTGAAATAATCTAAAATGAAATGGAAAATGATCCATGTTTTCCACAGCAAAACTTTGAATCTTGATTGCTGGGAGGTGCCATTGTACCCTGAGGTAGTGGAATTCTCTGCCACAGAAGGTAGTTGAGGCCAGTTCATTGGCTATATTTAAGAGGGAGTTAGATGTGGCCCTTGTGGCTAAAGGGATCAGGGGGTATGGAGAGAACGCAGGTACAGGATACTGAGTTGGATGATCAGCCATGATCATATTGAATGGCGGTGCAGGCTCGAAGGGCCGAATAGCCTACTCCTGCACCTACTTTCTATGTTTCTATGGTAGAGAATTTTTGCCTTCTGATTGTTCAGTGTAAAGCTCATTTTTCTGTGTGCCTCTGTAAAGAAGTTAATGTGTCAAGGTATGACTTTGAAGCATCAGTGATTCCAATCTAGCTTGATTGTCACAGCCATTCCTTCCTCATTAAAGTTGTTCTATTTTCATGGTTTTCCACAATGATGGGCAGCTACATTCACTGCCAGTTGTATTTGTACATAACTTACATAAAACCTAACCAGTCAAAGTTTTCAATATTAAGATGCTTTCTGTCAATAGCATCCAGTTAACATTGTCCAAGTAAATATCCCGACTCATTACCGATCTATCCCAGCATCCATTTGCACATTAATGCACCAATTTAATAACTGGTAGTAAGTCTGTTATTACTGCTATACCTCAGATGATGTATAAATCTCAGTTCCACATTATCTGAATGAATTTTCAAATACAAAGGCTTTCAAATCCTTTATGTTGTCATTCTGATTTGCCAATGGAACTGTTTTTGCTGCTTATACATTAGTTTTGGATCTATAGGTTGTTAAAATGTGATCTCCCTTTGGACAACTGAATTATTGGTCGTCAAGGATGAGGTGGACTTAATGGCCTGTTTCCAGGCTGTATGATGCAAAAACTTGACTGTTCTAAATTTAATAGTAACCAATTTAACCACAGCAACGAACTAAACATTGCATTGAATATCACCACTGCTTTTTGATTATGGGCCACAGCTACTTACAATCGAGCCATTCACTGTGTACATGATAAGGGAATAAAGTTTTGTGCAAGATAAAGCCAATAAAGATAGTTCAAAGGTCACTAATGAGATAGAGAGTAGTTCAGGACTGCTCTCTAGTTGTGATAGGATGGTTTAGTTGCCTGATATCAGCTGGGAAGAAACTGTTCCTGAATCTGGAGTAGAGCTTTTTCACACTTCTATACCTTTTGCCAGATGGGGGAGGGGAGAAGAGGTAGTGGCCAGGGTGCAACTCGTCCTTGATTATGCTTCTGGCTTTGTCGAGCCAGCGTGAGTTATAAATGGAGTCAATAGAAGGGAGGTTGGTTTGTGTGATGGTCTGGGCTGTGTCCACAATTCGCTGCAATTTCTTGAGGTCTTGGATGGTGCTGTTCCCAAACCAAGCAGTTATGCTTCCCGATAAAATATGTTCTATGGCACATCTGTAGAAGTTGGTGAGAGTTGTTGGGGACATGTCGGACTTCCTAATCCTTCTAAGGAAGTAGAGGCATTTGTGTGCTTTTTTGATTGTTGCTTCAAAATGGGTGGTCCAGAAGTTGTTCTAATGATATCTCAATGGTGTCAGATTAGGTAAAGGGGAAGTGCAACGACTCTGGGTATCCTTGTACACCAGTCACTGAAAGTAAGCGTGCAGGTACAGCAGGTAGTGAAGAAAACTAATGGCATGTTGGCCTTCATAACAAGAGGATTGGAGTATAGGAGTAAAGAGGTCCTTCTGCAATTATATAGAACCCTGGTAAGACCACATCTGGAATACTGTGTGCAGTTTTGGTCACCTAATTTGAGGAAGGACATCCTTGCTATTGAGGCAGTGCAGCGTAGATTCACGAGGTTAATCCCCAGGATGGCAGGACTGTCATATGAGGAAAGATTGGAAAGACTGGGCTCATTGGAGTTTAGAAGGATGAGGGGAATCTTATAGAGACGTATAAAATTATGAAAGGACTGGACAAGCTAGTTGCAGGAAAAATGTTCCCAATGTTGGAGTCCAGAACCAGGGACCACAGTTTAAGAATAAAGGGGAGTCCATTTCAAACTGAGGTGAGAAAAAACGTTTTCACCCAGAGAGTTGTGAATTTGTGGAATTCTCTGCCACAGAAGGCAGAGGAGGCCAATTGTGGATGAATTTAAAAGAGAGTTAGATAGAGCTCTAGGGGCTAGTGGAATCAAGGATATGGGGAGAAGGCAGGCACAGGTTACTGATTATGGATGATCAGCCATGATCACAATGAATGGCGGTGCTGGCTCGAAGGGCCAAATAGCCTCCTCCTTCACCTATTTTCTATGTTTCCAATATGATCAGGCACACTCAAAAAAGACGCCAAAATTGTAATGCATGCCTGAGTTTTAAAAAAATAAAACAATATGCTTCTGCCTCCTTCTCCTAAAGTAACAGCTTTCAGCTGTTTCTTACAACTTTGGATTGTACTCTTTCAATTGCAGCACAAGATATATTTCACCATGCACAGAGAGGGAAGATTTGCCAGTATCCATATGCATCAGGCCCAACGCCAGTCACGCTTTGCTTTATTACACATGGATATCATTTTGTTTTGTGCCATCAACATCTTGGGTTCTCCTTTAACTCCCACAATATTGATTGCTTTAAAGTGCATGTCTGTTCATTTAATATACAAACTGAATGGCTCTCCAACCCAGTCACACTTGCTGAGCTTCATAATCTATCTAATGAGGGGGGCCACGGTGTCTCATTCTGATCCAGCTGTGATATGGCCAAATGTAGTCAGCATTGTAACTTGATGTGCTGTTGGGCTTAGATCCACTCTATCCCAGGAGGCACTGAAAAATCCGTTTTGATATCACAAGCTCTACCTCAAGCTTGCCGAGTGGCATTTTGTTAAGATGGCTGAAAGGCTAAAGGGGGAGGATTCGATTAACTGGGAATCTGTGGCTGTGGTCCACCTGGTTTTATCTCCGCATTTCTACAATTAAAACCAGCGATTCTGTTTATGATGTACACCAAAGAATACAATTCTTTTCCTGGAAATTTTCAATGTTTGGAAGACTTCAAATTGCCTTTTTTGAAGATCGCTGCACCATGATACTGTTATGTAATGCCATTTACTATTTCTAGAATCCCCAAGCTAACACCAGCAATATTAATGTAGGCAACAATTAATGCTTTGTCGCATGGTTTAATTACCTCGCTCTATTAATCTATTTATTTATTTATTTTCTGTTGGCTTAATTTATAGTGAAAGTGAAATTTCTTGCAAACAATGGAGCTTTTCATTGCAGTGTAAGAACGCTGCCAGATATGTAATAGATACCCAGTAATATTCCAGGGCAATTTAGTCCATAGCTGAGCCTAATGGATGATAAATTATCTGTCACTCTATTTTAGTTTACTGCAATCATCACTTGCCTTATTTCCATAAATTTCTCAGTTCCTCTTATCTAATTCCTATTGAGTTATATGGAAAATCAGAAAATATCAAAATAGCTTTTCCAGACAAGGCAATTTTACTTAAATAAACCCATGAACAACAACTGCTTGGATTTTATTTTCACAGCAGAAGGGCCTTCAATGTCGACAACCAAACATCATACCACCTTGTCAGCTCTTTTACAATTATAAAATCTAATGTTTAAGAGCAGATTTCACAGAATTAAATTCTAGAAAGTTTCACAATTTGGGTGTCTGTAGTGGTTTCTATTATATTTCTTCAAATGACTCAAAATGATACACATTTTGCAATTTTGCCAGATTTTTCCTGTGCTTTCCATCTGCTTAATATGAATACACCCAGCTTAGTCATCTCATCAAAAGATGTACTGTGAAAATAGTCACAGATCTTATAACAAGAGCTTCCGTTTTCTTAGCTCATAAATGTCCGACAGTCATTGTGGAGCTCAAAGGTGTTACATATTTTGGCCTCGAATAAATCTTTCTGAGATGATGTCTAATACTCTGAACTGATCCATTTTTAGTGGCGAGATCTTGATGCATACAACCTAAAGTAACATTTGAATGTGGAGGCAAAAAAAGCAGTGCAAGTGTAAATTTCCCTCTGCCTGCCACTCTGGGGCCCTTGTACATGTCCTCTTCTTTTTTGTCTCTTACCAAAATCATGTTCATTCTTGTAACTAGTCAAATTCTAAGTGCATAAGTCACAGGAGCTGAATTGGGCCATTTGGACATCGAGGTTAGTCCACTATTCAATCATGGCTGATCTCTCATTCCCTCTCAACAACATTCACCTGTTTTCTCCCATAACCCTTGGCATCCATACTAATCAAGTGTCTATCAATTTCTGCCTTAAAATACCCCATGACTTGGCCTCCGCAGCCAACTGTGGCAATGAATTCCACAGATTCACCACCCTCTGACCAAAGAAATTCCTCCTCATCTCCTTTCTAAAAGTATGTCCTTTTATTCTGAGGCTGCGCCTTCTGCTCCTAGTGTCACAAGTGCAGACGTTCACTCAACATCCTTTCTATCCAGGCATTTCACTATTCGGTAAGTTTCAATGAGGTCCCCCCTCATCCTTCTAAACGAAATTATCCATCTCTTCTGACCAATGCATTTCCTCTGGAAACACACCTGGTCAGCAGTTGCTATTTTAACATGCTATATCTCTGCTGTATCTCTCAATGAACACGTGCAAATATTTTGGGGAAGATCCAAAGTCAAGGCCTAGATAGGAAGTTTATAAAAAATTATCATGATACCATTCTTTGCAAAACGGACACTTGGACAACATAATTGTTTCATTAATGCAAGCCATCTGTTACTATTGACTATCTGGTATCCTGTACAACATATCAATCAATTAAATTTCCCCCTGGGCTCCACGATTGAACCACCTATCTAAAAGACCAGCAATCAACCTTTTAAATTGTCAGTTCTCATCTTCATAACTGAGCTGTTAACACTTGTCAAGAACTGTGAGAATCTCACATCGAAGTGGAGACCCATAGGTTTGGAGGAGGAGGTGTGTGTTTGACTACTCTGGTGCATTCTATGTGGGGGAGTGAAGTTTAATCCAGTGATGAAAAAGGGAGCAGGTCGTTCATGCTGGGAACACCACAAAGTTATCGCCTGCAAATGGGAAGATTTTTGGGCCAGAAGCAGTCAATAATACAAACTTTATACCATTATTTTAATTGATTAGACAGTATTAGTGCTCATTTCAGAGAAAATAAATAAATTTCTTCATTCAGTATTTGGAATGTTATAATTCATTTTCAATTTAAGCATATGTGGAATTGGCATTCCCTGAGCAAATCAAGTGTGGTCCAAAATTATTATATAAATCTTATAAATTCCCAGTGTCTTTCACGAATCACACCTTATCATTATGGCTGATTAAATGATCTTTCTCCATGTTATATTTTAGTCATTTATTTGTAGGTTGCAATGAAAATAATTAAAGTAAATGGAGCGATGTAGCTCCCACAGATAGCTGAGATTTATTTTTACTGCTCGTAAATGATTAAACAATCACAGCAAAAGCAAAATTCCCAGTATGTTTTTGTTTGCGGTTATATATTTGTCATAGATCTAACAGTACCCATCAAAAACACAGAATGTCATCTTTTGCAATGCCATGCCTTTTATTAATACATAAGTATGTAGAAAAGAGAGGCATAAGAATTACGAGTTGGAGAAGTTGGACCAATGTCCACTCATACCTTGTAGCTCAGTCTTAGATTTTCTCTATAGTTTCCTTTCACCTCTCCCCAAGGTTCTCACCATCAGTGATATCATCAGAGGAACCTGCCAATGCATAACATCTAATAATATCTGCACCCATCTAAAATTCTAATAATGTCATGAAACATCATTTAAAGTATTGGTCATGTAAAATAATATTGAAATAAAATATCTATCATAAAATGATGTTTGAATGAATAATTGCTCCCTTACTGGGCCAAATATCTCTCCAATTCCATTTTGTTCATATACTTTTCAGAAACTAATATGTATTGAAGTTCCTCAGTTTATTTATTTTTCTCTGCATGGTGAAGGGTTTATCATTTAAATCATTGATAACATTTTTGTCCACTCCAGAAAAATATGCATACATGAAATGGTCAACACAAATATCCCTTCCCAGGGTATCTTTTGTTGACCAGTAGATATCAGATGATATTGCATGGTTGTTCATGTTTTGTTGTCCGTTAAAGAGTCAATCAAATACATGATCCATATTGGAGCCTGTACGGACTAATTACTGAAAGTGGAGGGTCTGGGAAATATGCTAAAAGTCTCTGAACATATAGTATGTGAAATTTAAAACATGCCTTTATGATGACTTTATTATACATAACCTAAGACAGTTTCTGTCTTAAAACTGTTACAATTTGTTTCGTTGGGTTGCTGTTGTTTAAATTAACTAAATTATTGCATCGTATGGGAGGCGCATTCCCAATCTCGTTGTACCCCTGTACAATGACAATAAAGATATATTGTATTGTATTGTATTGTATTGTAACCTCGTTCTGTCTTACAAAGAGGCCAAACATCATCCTTTTGACTGATTTTTTTGTCTGGTATCTTTCTAACTTGTTATGAACATGTAGTTGTATAAAGAAATGTAAGATGCACTATTCGAAGCTGAGGTGCTGGAATAGGTTTAAGAAAGATCTGAATTTCTGCACTCATGAATTAGAATATGTTTTGTTGTATTAAGGTGAAAAGTTCAGAGTGGGACCTTTCGTAAAGGGTATGAGAAATATTTTGTTTCATTCTGTCTGTGCCTCACTTGCCCTTTGGTAAGCATGCAAATAAGACAAAAACATTTTTCTTTTTAGAAAGGTGAATTAGCTGCACATTATTGGGCGGCCTTCACTGTCGCTACTTGTCTATTTGAGCTGGAATTCATATTGCTTTAACCTCTTCTGTGAACTTTGGTCGCCTTTAAATCCATCGTTTTAAGCTGTGTTCAAATCTAATTTCTCAGAGCAAAATTACCTGGATTATGGGATATTATTTTACCACAAGGTACCTCGTAATTCCCCTCCTGTTATTTAGGTTTTTGGAAGAGGTGCTTGAATATTAATAAACAAATTTATGCGTGTACCAAAGCAATGAGATTTTAAACTGACATGGCTAACTGCGTGCTTGGCCCTTACTGTACCACTTGTGTTTCGAAGTGCTGAGTCACGTTGTCAATTGTGGGCATCCACAGAAATGCTTTAATCTATTATAATACTTAATGTGTGAAGTCAAAGTGCAGGCTGCAAAGGCGATTATCATCTTTTGTATTCCATTCAGGTCCCTAAAATATAGCATCTGGGAAGTCACACTCGAGCTGTACTGCAAACAAGTTAATATAGGCTTTCAAAACCCAATGTTAAATAGATTTGGAATTAGATTGTGACGGGCATATTTTTCATCTATATCCCTAAATAGCTGAGCATTTATTCACCTTACTAACCTTAAAGGCATTATGGGTTAATGGTTTATATATGTGGCTTAATCCTCTCCTGCATGCATAATACCAACCTCTTTGCATAAATAATAGCAAATAATGATGTGTGATAAATAATTGATTGCATATTAATGCAAGCGAAATAGATTCCAAAACCACCATCTTTATCAACACGGTAAAGGGGAGAGACAGCCAGGAATTGAACAGCTTAGGAGGTGGCTCAAACATCTATATCTAGCTGGCTGTAAAGGAAATACCAAGTATGGTCCTCTCCCCACTATTTAGAATTAAAATTCATGTAAGCTAAAGTGAACCAACAACATCAGATGTGCAGATCAAGTTCCATCTGACAACAATTCACTGTGGAGTCAAAGATCGCCATATGCAGCAAAGGGTCACGGTCAAAATAAAACAAAAAGAAGGCCTTAATCTAGAGGGACATAAGAGATTGCAGATATTGCAATACGGAGCCAAATTCAAAGTGCTGTAGGAAGTCTGCAGGACAGGCAGCATCTGAGGAGGGAAACAAACAGAATCCAGTCTGAGGAAGGGTCTCTATCCAAAGAGTCACCCACTCCTTTTTCTCCAGAGATGTTGCTTGACCTTCTGAGTTACGCCAGCCTTTTGTGTCTTTTTGTGATGACACTTTGGGTCAGGGCCCTTCTTCAGACTGAGGCCTTAATCTAAATCATGCTGAACATCTCAGCAGGTTCCCGGTGTCCCAGCCAAGAAATAGAGCAAAACGTGAAGTGAGAAACAGACCAGATATAACTTTCAAAAAAACTATTTATTACTCAAAGGTTCTGGCATTTGACTGGTGAAATTAAATGAATAGATTTATCAGCTTGCCCAATCCATGTCTCAGGACTTTGGGATAGAAGTTCATACTTTTCCCAACTTCACAACAAAATATTCAAAGTCAAATGTGGCACTTCCTCAAATTTTGATTACAGTTTGAGATCTGCTTTCATCAGTTTCCAAAAAAATCAGCTGAGTTGAGTTGAGTTGAGTTTATTGTCAGGTGTACCAAGATACAGTGAAAAGCTTTTGTTATGTGCTATCCAGTCAGTGGAAAGACCATACATGATTACAATCGACCCATTTACAGTGTATAGATACATGATAAGGGAATAATGTTTAGTGCAAGGTAAAGCCAGCAAAGTCTGATCAAGGATAGTCTGAGGGTCACCTGAACTACTATTTTTCTCATTACCTTGTGCTAAATGTTATTCCCTTATCATGTATCTATACATGATAATGTGTATGAAGATATTATATAATCTGTATGAAAATACTTCCAAATGCACTTTATGAGTTTTAAACCATTGAGGTTATCGCAAGCACAATCTTGATGTGAGCACTTTTCTCATTTTGCTTCTTATTATTATTAAAATTTAGACTTCATAATATGCATTGTTAACATAATCTGTAGTAGAAATAATTGTACCATTTAGGAACAAATATTTGGAAAAATAGATTGCCAGTGTCTAAATCAATGCTAGCAATTTTACCCAATCCATAAAGTTGATATTACCCCCATGGTAATTCAAAGACAAAAATAAGTTTCATCAATTTAAAATAGGGAAATAGTTCATACTTTGAAGAAATAGGCATCTCAATGTCCAAGAATAGAAACCATAATGTTTGCAAACTGGGTGAAGTAATAAAAACGCTTGAGAGATCACAAGCACTTGGAGGGAAACTGGATAACAAAAAGTTGATAATAGTTTGCAAATAGTCTCCTTTGATGATTGACATAGAACCAGTTCTCATGAAATAAGTTACTGCTGCAGAAAAGCCAAGGATCAACATACAGCACACTCGTTATTGAAACTTAATGAAAGGTTCATGGCATGTACCACAGGGCTACGATGGATGATGATGAGGAGGCAGTGAAACAGCCAATTACAGCAAGAGCTGCACTGAACTTTAGGAAGTCCCAGACTTCCACACAGCCAGCCAGTTCTGAAAAGACAAGTACATAGTGTCAAATGTTCTTCATGGAATACAAGGCAGAAGTAAAATCTTCCTCAGAATTCCAGGCACTTAGTGCTGGATAATCAATCTGCTTAATCTGGACCAGGCTAAGTTGGCTTAGATCCAGCGGACACGTCCTTTTTATGGTGATAAATAGCTAGGCAGAGAAAGTTAAAAATATGTTAATTGATTATTATTTCATTAAGTTGACTTAAATTTGTTTAATTGTTTCCAATGCTTAGTCGTGGGTGACTGAAGCTCCCAGGAGACCACGGCCCTTACACAGCCAAATTCAGGGCCCGGTGGTTTGCAGCTTCAGGGGGAGCCCACCGAACTGGTCCCTCACAGTCAAACGGAAGACGCAGCGGTTAACAGCCTGCAGGAGTAAGCTGCTCGTTGGACCCAGCGAACCACTGGTCTGGAAGGAGGAGGCCACTGTGCTGGCCCCTGCTCATCCCCCAAAGACCAGAGACCAGGAGCTGGCAGTGACAGATGTGACGAGTGAGCTGCAAGGCCAGTAGAATAGAAGTGGAACCAGGGTCAGGCCTACCACATCTTCAAGGTCAGCTGCCGGAGGCGCCCCAGGAAACATGGTGGATGGATGAGGAGAGGGACATTGCGTCCAAGGAAAGCGATGACTGGAGGCCCACGACAGTCTGGGTCTTGCTTGGATTGGACACTGCTCATAAGAGCTAGAGCAGTGACTTTGAAAATGGTGCCAAAACATGGCGACTCTTGCATGCGGGTTCAGTAGACTATTTCTGCACACTTGGTAATCGAGGATCGAGGGTATGGCAATACTCTACTGGGCTGTTTATAAGGAAAATAATTTTCACACTAAACTTTTTAAATCTTTTGGAAATAAATATTTTGTATCCATTTAGATAGAGGGTAAGAGGATGGACCAAAATAAATAAGAATATATTTGTTTCTTCGAGTGCTAGGTGCAGAATAACTGGTTAGTGAATTCGAAAGATAGCACTAGTTGTGTTCAATATACAGCATTTCTATACGGATTCAAATCCAACCTTATTTTACACAATATTCTTTTCAATAGAAGCAGTTTAATATATCTGGTGGTGAAGTATCCATCTCCTTCTGGTACAAATAAATGTCTTCAATTTGAAAAGTACAGAAAAGATAGCAAGCTGTTTAATTGATGCATGCAGATCTCATCTGATGAGCTGGCATGGGCTCATAGGCAAGCAGTGTCCAAGCTGTGCAAACACTGCATAAGGACGGGCAGAACACGAAGACAACCCGTTGGCAGAAAGAAAGCAGAATTACCTTGTTAAATGGACAACTCTACTACCAAATATTTATCAAACAGCATTGTAAATTTCATTGCATGTTTATGGGAATTTGGCAAACTGGAATGAAAACTAAT
This sequence comes from Rhinoraja longicauda, assembly GCF_053455715.1. Lineage (NCBI taxonomy): Eukaryota > Metazoa > Chordata > Chondrichthyes > Rajiformes > Arhynchobatidae > Rhinoraja > Rhinoraja longicauda. Next base: position 63,318,576 of record NC_135954.1, on the reverse strand, counting down.
GTTTTAGATAGTCATATAGAGTGGAAACAGGCCTTTCAGCCCACTTGTCCACACCGACCAACATGTCCCATCCACACTAGTCCACCTGCCTGTGTTTGGCCCATATCCCTCTAAACGTGTCCAATCCATGAACCTGTCTAGTTATTTCTTATATGTTGCAATAGTCTCTGCTAACATGTTAATGTTAGATGATTTAACATGGCCACATTTAGTTACGATTCCTGGTGCTTTGTTCAGCATTAGTTATGATTCCTGGTGCTTTGTTCTGCATGAATCTAGTAATGTGAGTTTTTAATTTTATCAGCCAACACATTAGTGTCATTAAATGATTTGACTTTACCCTATTGCTTGTTTTAAAATACCTAAAGCACGTCTAACACTTTTTGACACAATGAACTATGGGGATATTGTGATATTATTTCTCTTCTATCTCCATGACATTTCAAAACAGATTAAGAAGGGTCTCGACCCGAAACGTCACCCATTCCTTCTCTCCCGAGATGCTGCCTGACCTGCTGAGTTACTCCAGCATTTTGTGAATAAATCAATTTAATTATGTTGATATTGGCCTGCAGATCAGAATGGAGAACAACATTCATTGTGGTCTCTTGCATTGTGGAAGTATCTCAAACATGCAAAATGTTCATCTTATATCTGGCCATTTACTGCCAAAGCCTCTGCAAAGAAAATATTCTCAATGGCGAGAATAATTCTCATTCTTTTAGCATGACATTAAATATGAGTTAAATGTGATAACAATTGATTGCTCTAGTTGTTTACAACTTGGTCAACTGTAAGTTAGAGATAACAGCTATTCTCAACGTTGACCATTGTGAAGCATCCAGGCAGTAGTGGCAACATCTTGAAACATCCTTGAAATAATCAGGTCTATTTCTTTGGAACAAACATAATTTTTCTGAACATTCTTTTGCATAATATTAATTATTATTTATAATTCACATTAAATGGTTAATACGCTTTGAATACTATGTCTATCATCTGCGCCTGATACTTTTTTACTGAACAAAAGCTTACTTCAAATGTTGATTATGCACTATTGGCCGATTATTCCATCTGAGCTATTAAGTAAAATAAAAAAAGTAAGACTGTCATCTTTTTACAAGGATCTATTAACACTGAAAGAAATGATGGACTCAGACAGATAAAAACAAATCAGTTTGAAGATTAAGATTCATAGGTCGATGGTTTTTTTAAATGTTAATTCCTGCATTGTTAAAGAAAGCATGATGTAAAGCAACAAAGTTGCAACAATGGTATAAAATTAAATGTTCCACATTGGTAAATGTGCCATATCAATGTTAGAAATTTTAACAATTACAGAGTTAGATGAAAGTTGTTGCTCATTCATAGAATTGATTCTCAATTCCATATCCCATGCATTTCACATCAAAAACTTTCAGGCAGATGTTTTCATTGTTAATGGTCTGCCCTTTTAAACCTTGGAGCAACATAATATTTCTGTTGGCAAGGGTCAACAGTGCTTGGTGTACATCATCACCAACTTATTAGATCTTGGGGCAATTAGCTTAACACAAACAGAACAGACAAGACTAGCATTGAGCTACAGAAATCAGAAGAAAATAGCCCATGGCACTCTGTTATTTTAGACTAGCATCAAAGCTAACCCACTACTATTGGAAGAAAAAAGAAGTGCATTGTTTTGGTATAATATGTAATACAATAGGAGGTAATACTGCATTATTTTTCCAATGATTCAGGTTACAATCAGGCTTCCATTGCTATAATAGCACAGTGGAAAGAACTTTTCACCTGGAAACTATATGCTATGTACTGCATAGTTAGCTAGAGATTAAAATCCGTTCAGCATTATTTCAAACATTAAAATCAAGCTACTGCCGATGAAACAAAGATAGATCATTGGAATTACAGACATTACGGTTACCAGGGGTAATTAACATTGAAATCTACCTCATATGTGAGAAAAAAGTTGAAGTAATTGAAATACTGTTTCATGGCATGATCAAATTAGGGAAAAAATAACTTTCAGATTATTTTTAAAAATCAATCATATTCCCTAATTGTCTCATTTACAATTGCATTTTATATTTCTGGATGCTCCTCTCCTGATTTGGCTAATTGTTGCTTCTGCCTGAAATTTAAAATTTGTGCAGTTTTGAAAGCCAGTATTGAAATTATAGTATTTTTTTCTTGGAAGCTTTTATGAAGTATCTAAAGTTTAATTGCACATGTGGAAATATAGCTCCAAGTTGAGCCGATTATCATCAACATAATGATTTATTTGCCATTGATCCATAAACTGACAACTACTGTCTTCTAAAAGGTTTGAAGAAGGGTCTCAACCCAATACATCACCTATTCCTTTTATCCAGAGATGCTATCTGACCCGCTGAGTTACTCCAGCTTTTGGTGTCTATCGTACGGTCTTCTAAAAGTTCCTTTGTTTGTTGCCTTGATCACAGTGGACCAACATAGAAACATAGAAAATAGGTGCAGGAGTAGGCCATTCAGTCCTTCGAGCCAGCACCGCCATTCAATATGATCATGGCTGATCATCCGGCTTTATCCCTTGATTCCCTTAGCCCTATGAGCTACATTTCACAGTACATTCTACAAAAATGTGAGGGGTTGCATTTTGGGAAGTATAATATGGGCAGGACCTACACAGTGAATGGTAGGGTTCTAGGGAATGTTGTAGAGCAGAGGGATCTAGGAGTGCAGGGTGCATGGTTCCTTGAAGGTGGAGTCGCAGGGCTTTATCCCTTGATTCCCTTAGCCCTATGAGCTACATTTCACAGTACATTCTACAAAAATGTGAGGGGTTGCATTTGGCACATTGGCCTTCATCAGTCAGAGTATTGTCTAGAAGTTGGGAGGTCATGTTGCAGTTGTACAAGATGTTGGTGAGGCCGCATTTAGAGTATTATGTTCAGTTCAGAGCACCATGTTAAAGAAAAGATGTTGTCAAGCTGGAAAGGGTATAGAGAAGATATACAAGGATGTGGCCAGGGCTAGAGGGTCTGAGCTATAGGAAGAGGTTGAGTAGGTTTGGACTATTCCTTGGAGCGCAGGAGGATGAGGGGTGATATTTTTGAGGTGTATAAAATCATGAGAGGGATTGATCGAGTAGATGCACAGAGTCTCTTGCCCAGGGTAGGTGAATCAAAGATCAGAGGACTAGGTTAAAGGTGATGGGGAAAAGATTTAATAGGAATCTGAGGGGTAACCTTTTCACACAAAGGGTGATGGGTGTATGAAACAAGCTGCCAGAGGAGGTAGTTGAGGCTGGGACTATCCCACCATTTATGAAACAGTTGGACAGGTACATGGATAGGACAGGTTTGCACCAAATGCGGGCAGATGGGGCTAGTGTAGCTGGGACATGTTGGCTGGTGTGGGCAAGTTGGGCTAAAAGGCCTGTTTCCACACTGTAGCACTCTATAACTCTGTGACTCTAATACAATAGTTTTTTTTGGAACAGGCAGTTCTCAATCGGCTGGGGCAAATCTAAGTTCATTTCAAAAATCAATAAGGGATAAATCAAAGAAAATGGGCCAATTAGTTTTACCTCTCTTGTGGTAAACATCTGGGAGTTGCATTTCACATTTGTATTTGAACATAATTAATCATTTGGGTGGAGCAGATGGAGGAAGTTTAGATGGAACGGATTGCTTGTCTGCAATGGAGCTTCCACTTCCCACTTAATTTACGATCCGCTGATTTAAAATATAAAAAATCATATTGCTTCCATTATCAGCATGTGATCCTCTCCATCTGATATCTCCATTTAAATTAATGGAAAAAAAATTAGGCAGATTCCTCTACAAGCATGCACTATGCCATCCAATTTTCTGGTATTCAAAATGCCCAGACGATCTATTTCATGCCGATTTTCTATTTTCACTGAAGAATTACTTTGAATCTTTTTGCCCTTTAGTCTTTGTTATTTGTAAATTTTCAATGTACCTGTTTTATGACAGGATCCTTGACACAATTTATCACCTTGGGAAAGGTAATAGAAATCCAATATTCTATGTTATTTCTTTTTTTAACAAAATGACTTACATTCATTAACAGGCTTTGTGTAAATATGAGATTTCTGTTCATGTTAAGTGGCATTGGTCTGTGCCATGAACAGAATGAACCTTGTTGTTATGGGAAGTTGAACATAGAACACTGCAGTACAGTAGCAGTTCTTCAGCCCACAATGTTTGTGCCAAGCATAATGCCAAGCTAAATTCCCCTTCCTGCATGTGATTCAAATCTGTCCATTCTTTGCCTATTCATGTGCCTATCTAAAAGCCTCTTCAATACCACTATCGTATCTGCCTCCACCCATCACCTGGTATTGCCTTCCAGCCACCAACCTCTCTCTGAGTATAAACTTTAATGTTCTGCTAATGGGTGCATACAGTTTTCACATTCTTAGTAGGATAGCACTTTCTGCTGATAGCCTAGCACAATCTGTAAACAAATTAAGGCTTTTACTTACAGAAACAGGGAACTACATAGAAACATAGATAGAAACATAGAAAATAGGTGCAGGAGGAGGCCATTCAGCCCTTTGAGCCAGCACCGCCATTCATTGTGATCATGGCTGATCGTCCACAATCAATAACCCGAGCCTGCCTTCTCCCCATATCCCTTGATTCCACTAGCCCCTAGAGCTTTATCCAACTCTCTCTTAAATCCATCCAGTGATTTGGCCTCCAATGCCCTCCGTGGCAGGGAATTCCACAAATTCACAATTCTCTGGGTGAAAAAGTTCCTTCTCACCTCAGTTTCAAATGGCCTCCCCTCAGTTTCAAATGGCCTCCCCTCAGTTTCAAATGGCCTCCCCTCAGTTTCAAATGGCCTCCCCTCAGTTTCAAATGGCCTCCCCTCAGTTTCAAATGGCCTCCCCTCAGTTTCAAATGGCCTCCCCTCAGTTTCAAATGGCCTCCCCTCAGTTTCAAATGGCCTCCCCTCAGTTTCAAATGGCCTCCCCTCAGTTTCAAATGGCCTCTCCTCAGTTTTAAATGGCCTACAGATGCTGGTTTACACAAAATGACACAAAGTGCTGGAGTAACTCAACATAGGCAGGCAGCCAGCATCTCTGAAGAACATGGATAGGTGACTTTTTGGCTCGGGACCCCTCTTCAGATTCCTCGAAAGTTGGAGCTTTTACAAAACATCACAACAACTACTCTGCTCTGACCCCGAAACTGATTTTATGTTTGATGAGATCACTCCTCATTCTCCAAAACACGAAATATAGACAAGTTTAACACATTTCTGAAAACCATGTTATCTTTTAATAAATAGTAATAATCTACCTTAAATATATCAAAATTAAGACATTGCATATGTACAAATTAATTTTTAAGAGATTAGTATTTAAAAAGGAGCACCATATGTGCCTATGATAACAACTACTGATTATTATATTCATGAACCGAGCAAGGAATGGTAAATATTGAGAATTATAATTTGATTATATTTTTTGCTGGTCATATCAGCACTCTCTGTTCAACCTTACTTTTGTGCTAGTCCTCCAGTGTGGAACAAAATGAGACTTTAAGCTCAGCCAAATTCCTCTCTTATTTTGTGTGTCTATCTAGAGGGTTACTTCAATTTGTGTTGAAACAAGTACTTTACCGGAGTTTCACATTCTAATCATAGGTTTCAAGTGACTGATAATATAGATATGCAGGAGTCATTCAATTTTTTTTCCCACGAGAGGTTTCAATGTGGCCATCATTCCTTCATGGTGTCTGATTACACAACAAGAGGCATCATATTAACTGAATGTCTGTTTGAGAAGAAAGCAATGAAAGAAGAAATGCAGTCTTCTGTATTTGTAATGCTGTTTAGTGTTGCCGTCTATATATTCTCATCTCATCAACTAATTACTTGAAATGATTTTATGATGTTTAAAGTTAGTTCTAGTGGGTCAGAATGCTATACGATGTGCTCAGGGATGCTGTAGGTACAAAAATCAGCAGAAAGGGTGGCCTGGTGGGACAGCAGTAGGGTTGCTGCCTGACAGCACCGGGGAGCCGGGTTCGATCCCGACGATGGGTGTTGTCTGTACGGAGTTTGTATGTTTTCCTTGTATGTTTACGTGACCGCGTGGTTTTTCTCTGAGATCTTTGGTTTCCTCCCACACTACAAAGACAAACAGATTTGTAGGTTAATTGGCTTGGTGTATGTGTAAATTATCCCGAGTGTGTGTAGGAAAGTGTTAATGTGCAGGGTGATTACTGGTCGGTGCAGACTCGGAGCAACGAAGGGCCTGTTTCCGCGCTGTGTCTTTAAGCTAAACTGGTGTGAATATCTGGCATACCAGCAAATTGATCTGATATTTTCTGATATGAACTGAAGTTGTCAATGTGCAGGCAGCTAAAGTTCACAGGAATTATGTAGAATAGACACTTCATGGTATAAATTTCTCGGGTTGCAGCAGTGAGGCAGACAGAGCTAAATCTAAATGCTCTAGAATAAATGTAAGCTTATTTGTCAATTACAAGCAAGGGCTACAGCTTTTTCTATCTAGAAGTATTCTTGTAGGATACAGCCTGTGGGACAAAGAGCAAGAAATTCATTTGCACAATTGTAAAACAAAAACAGTGCTGCGTTGTTGAAAATTGGCTTAACTGAGAGTCGAACAAATTCTGCTCAATGGGCAATGATAGAAACATAGAAAATAGTTGCAGTAGGCAGCCAGCACCACCTTTGAGCCAGCACCGCCATTCAATATGATCATGGCTGATCATTGAAAATCAGTACCCCATTCCTGCTTTTCCCCCCATATCCCTTGATTCCTTTAGTTTTCCCCATATCCCTTGAATCCGTTAGACAATAGACAATAGACAATAGACAATAAGTGCAGGAGTAGGCCATTCAGCCCTTCGAGTCAGCACCGCCATTCAATGCGATCATGGCTGATCACTCTCAATCAGTACCCCGTTCCTGCCTTCTCCCCATACCCCCTCACTCCGCTATCCTTAAGAGCTCTATCCAGCTCTCTCTTGAAAGCATCCAACGAACTGGCCTCCACTGCCTTCTGAGGCATAGAATTCCACACCTTCACCACTCTCTGACTGAAAAAGTTCTTCCTCATCTCCGTTCTAAATGGCCTACCCCTTGGTTAGCATGATGCCAGAAAGTTCTCATGTCAAGTTTATGAGGAAAACAAAGCAGCAAAATATATTTGGAATAGATATACAGTACATAACTTTTATCTCTGTTGATATTTTGAGGGTTAACATGCTGGAAAAGCAACCTAACCTAGCAATATATACACCCAATCTCCAAATGCCACCAAACAAATCCTGGATCCTGTGGATTTGAGCGAAATTATTTGATTCCCCCACCCAATAGATTGAGTCTTTTGATAAAACTAATTGTTGCAAGAGTAAATATTGGAAATATTGAGGCGTTTTATAAAAATATGTTTGGGAGGACAGAACTATAAGCTTTAAAAATGATTTTTTGTTTTAATTAACATATAAATAGATTAGGAAAAGAAATAAATAATCTTCCGGTATCGGACCTTTAAATGATTGTAAAAGCTAAATTAATTTAATTTCAATGAGACGGGATCAAACCAAAACATTTTCTTGATTTATTATTTACTTGGCAGGGATCTACAAACAATCAAACTAACACACTAATAATTTAAAGATGTTACATTTGATTTGATGTATTGTCCTTTTTGTACCACTGTTGATCATAACTTTTCCTTCCCCACTCCAAACATTGCATTTGACTTCATTTGTATGCCTCCTCCTGTGGGGACTTGATGGTGATGTCAGTCACATCTATTTTTTATTCAGTCTCGTCCTAAAATAAGTGATCCTATCTTTGTAATAAAGAAAACAGGATATTTTATCATAAACCTTTTTGGGTACAAACTTAACTCTTATGTTGTTGTGTGCCTGCAGTGGCCACGAGTTGTCTGTCTAACTCTTGCTGTCTACCATACAATTACATAAATGATCCATTATCATCACCGCACCACATTAATGTGAAGGAACAAGTACTTTTTAAAAATTAGATGCAGGGTAATAGATGGTTGGAGTATGTATTAAAAAGGTCTCAAGCTGGTTTGGGCCTGATGCATGCCAAGATGTCACAGCTAAACCGAGATATAAAACTCCCACCTTCACTTAATAGGTAACTGCATGCATCTTAGATTCCATCTCTAATCATTTATTACTTCAGAAAGTGCAACACTTTCTTGCTCTGACGAGTTCTGCTTTGATAGACAGCCAAAAGCATCATTGTGGAGAAGCCGCAGTGAAATGACTGTTCCTTTGTTGCTGCAAGCTGGTTATACCCAACATTCAAAACTTTCTGCTACCTTATAATTTTTGATTGACTTTCTCCATGGAGAGTAATTATAATATGAAAGCAAAGTGACTTTTAGAAATAGCACTTTAGATTGGAGATGGAAGAAGCATACAGTTGACTGTTAATTGGATATGGGGATTGTAGCCAGGTTTGGTTGTAACATGTTGGCATGCAACAGGCCCAAACCAGCTCAAGACATTTCTAGTACACACTCCAACCTAAAACAGGTTTCATCATTGGGTTGAACAATCATCACTGTGTAGAAACAAGGAACCTCAGATGCTGGTTTACAAAATAAAAGACACAAAGAGCTGGAGTAATTCAGTGGGTCAGACAGCATCTCTGGAGAACATGTGATTACCTCTTCAGACTGAGTGTGGAGAAGGGGGGTGGGGGAGAAAACTGGAACAGACGAACAGAAGTGGGGGAGAGTGCAGAACAAAGCCTGGCAAGTGATAGGCGGGTAGACACAAAATGCTGGAGTAACTCAGCAGGACAGGCAGCATTTCTGGAGAGAAGGAATGGCTGATGTTTCGGGTCGTGACCCTTCTTCAGACTGAAGAAGTCTGACCAGAGTCTGAGGAAACGTCACCGATTCCTTCTCTCCAGAGATGCGGCCTGTCTCGCTGAGTTACTCCTATCTATCAGATAGATATTTGTACCTATCTTCAATTTAAACCAGCATCAACAGTTCCTTGCTACACAAGTGATAGGTGGGTACAGATGAGAGGGTTTTTGATAGACAGATCTTTGGACAAAAGATCAGAGATTAAAAGATAAATGGTGTGAGATGAGGATAGAAGATATTGATGTGCCATCATTCCAGTAAACTGGAAAAGAGACATAGAGCCATACTTAATTTATTTTAAAGATGCTACCTTAGATGCAACATATTTGTGAAACAAGGTAAACACCATGCATTAAAATGTTGTATCATGTCCTGCACTGGTGCTCCAATAATGTTTACCAGCGAGTAGGAGAGCAAATATTAAAGTGTCAACTCATCACTTCACAAACTTCTAATCACAGTGGCACCTTCAAGAGAGGTGACACTGATGAGAAGTATGTTAGCTCTTTTCCACGTGCAAATTGGAAGAGACCTTCCTGGGTAGTCCGCTGCAGTTTCAAGTAGTTGATGCTTGAAGACATTTGAGGCAGAGCCATGAGACAATGTTGCCTTGTGCTCCTTTCAACCATGATTCTTGCAAATACCCCTCGGGTTAAATAAATAAATAATAATAATATAAATAAATACATTTTAAGAGTTAGATATAGCTCTTAGGGCTAACAGAATCAAGGGATATGGGGAGAAAGCAGGAACAGGGTACTGATTCTGGATGATCAGCCATGATCATGTTGAATGGCAGTGCAGGCTCGAAGGGCCGAATGGCCTACTCCTGCATCTATTTTCCATGTTTCTATGTTTCTAACAAGGACTTAATGACAGTGTCACAAACAAAATCTTTGGAAAAGATGGGAATTGCTGGGGGTACATTATTCTCTTTGACATTTATGCTGACTGTTTAGGAATGCTCCATAAAACCTACCTACATCCAAGATAATCCCAGCTCACATTTTACAAGTGCAGGCCCGTTTATATTTTAAGCAGGAACATTAGCCTATCAGTAAGGCCATGCTTAAGTACCACACAACAAAACTGAAGAAATAACTCAAGTTTACATTCAATTATAATATTGGCATAGACTCACTGTCTTTTATAACCTCAGGATGTTCCAAAATAATTTATATTCTCTTAAGTAAGTTTGAAATAGAGTTTCAGCCAAAATATAGAAAAAAAAGTGCTAAATAAAAGGACCCAGAGACACAATAATGCGACAATCTTCAAGAAAAGAGATAAATCAGTTTGGGGCAACAACAAAGGGGTTACCATGCTGTCTATTACAGAGAAAGCCATTGCCAAGGTCATCTCTAACTTGCTTCCTAGTAGCTGGAAAGCTGCTTCTCAAAATCTCAGCATTAACCATCTCCAGCCAGAGACATGATGGACATCATGTGAATATTCCAAGAAACCTGCGTGGACCAGTACCAACCACAATACATAAACCTTTTCCGTTTCCCTTCAGAAAGCCTTTGAACATGCCGATTAAAGTGGGAAATCCTTCTCAAATTTATCCATAAAAACAGATTTATATTCTATAGCACCTTTACAATGACATGCAGATTGTGATTTCAATTACTCAAACCCAGATCCAGTCCCAGAACAGACTGATCTTAAATGAGGTGGAGTCATTGCTCCAATACTCATGTCCATCTCACGAAGGGTCTCTGAATTGGCAAGTTAACTCAGCTTTTTTTTCCACCAATGGTGAATTAATGGTTTCCTTTCAGATTTCCAGCACTTACAAATTTGATTTTCTCCTTTCATTGTTGCTCACTGCCACATTTCACCTCAGTGGGCTCCATGTTGGAATGACTGTATTAATGAGAACTGTTCAATTAATGTCACTTCCATTCCATAACCAAGATCACTGGAACCTCAGTCTGTCAGTGGGCTCAGAAATGGAGGGCTCAGAAATGGAGGACTCAGGACTCAGGACTCAGGACTCAGGACTCAGGACTCAGGACTCAGGACTCAGGACTCAGGACTCAGGACTCAGGACTCAGGACTCAGGACTCAGGACTCAGGACTCAGGACTCAGGACTCAGGACTCAGGACTCAGGACTCAGGACTGCTATCCAACCGACAGAATGCAGAACTGATTAGTCAGCACTCAATTGGTGATGATCTCAGGTATTTATACCAAGTGATAAATTGGAGGAGCTGATTAAATGCAGGTGTAGCTCCTAATAGCTCTGAGGACGAGTGTGGAAAGCAAAGATACTAGAGGAGCAAGATGAACCACTCTGTCGAAATCGCCTATACTGAAGTGTAGTACGCAAAGGAGCGTAACATCCGCCATTTTAGTAAGCAAAACCCACCGTTCGCTATGCCTCTCGTAGTGTAATCAGTGTTGTGGGGGAACAGTATGCGTGATGATACCATAAAAATGCAGAATATATCTCATCTATCAATTCACAGATTTTTGTTATTTTTCTTTTAAAATGTTTCTGCAAGTTTCTGCCTACTAAACAATTGACAATAGACAATAGGTGCAGGAGTAGGCCATTTGGCCCTTCAAGCCAGCACCGCCATTCAATGTGATCATGGCTGATCATTCTCAATCAGTACCCCGTTCCTGCCTTCTCCCCATACCCCCTGATTCCGCTATCCTTAAGAGCTCTATCTAGCTCTCTCTTGAATGCATTCAGAGAACTGGCCTCCACTGCCTTCTGAGGCAGAGAATTCCACAGATTTACAACTCTCTGACTGAAAACGTTTTTCCTGGCGCCATGACATACTACGGTTTTTAGGGTTGAGTGGTCTATCTTGCTCTGTTCTATTATCTTTGGTGGAAAGAGTCTCGAGTGTCTGGAGGCGAGCAATTGTGACGCTGTCATTGAGCCACAGTTTGCAGGCTTGCACTTATACACCAAGTCATGGTTGATCTGATTACTGAAGCACAATAAAAAGAATAAAACTTACACTAAATATTCACAAATCAGGGTCCTCCAGCAACTGCTTCTGCCATGCAATACCATATCCTGACTATGACGAAACCCTGGTAATAGTAGGTCACTCCCCAAATGTCAGAAGCCATCCAGTTCAAAATCATTACATCTACCCTTGGTTGTCTAATCTGTGTGAATGAATTTGGCACAATCTCAATTAAAAAGCTTAAAACGACAATCAGAAGATGGAATACAACATTGAAAAATAAAGTGAAAAATGTTGAAGAGTTGAGATATCCTAAAGGGCACAAAATGTTGGAGTAACTCAACAGGACAGGTAGCATCTCTGTAGAACTTGGATGGGTGACATTTCAGCTTGAGACCCTTCTTTCAGTTGAGATATCCCACGGCTTTATCTCTGTGTTGCTAATGCCTAGTTATTTGATGTAGTGCTAGGAGTTTGTGGATATTGAGATGCATATTCTCATCATTGGAAGAAAAAAATATAGGAGGGTCAAAAAAGGCATGCTGCAACATCATTGAGGGTACCGGCAGCAAGTGCAATCTACCAGGTTTCTCACTTCAGTGTATCAAGCAATTCAATGACCTAACCACGTCGGGAAAGGTGAGTACAGAGGTGTATCCATCAACGGTCAGTGTGCACATCCTCTGGCCCCTTACTGTGCTTTGCCAAGGCACTCAATCACATTATCGTTCACTCCCACATACACTGCAGATGCTCCAATGATACTGTGTCCTCATCTTTTTTCCACTCACAAATTTCAGAAAGTCAGGAAAATTCTGGGCTTGATGCTTTTGTCAGTAATTCATGTACTCATTGTGTCTAGTTGAGTGATTCACGTTAATCACCACCTTACCGGTCCTGAGGGGGCTGCTCACTCACAGCTGAATGTGCAGGGGAGAAAAGTGACAGGCAAAAATATCTGAGCAAGCTTTTTTCTGCATTGATTATTTTTCCAGTCCATTTGCATCCAAACCAATGCCCCAATACATGTTAGAATTCTGCTCCAAATAGCCCACAAGTTGAAATTGAAGCACAATTATTTTGATTTGTATTACTGATTGGTCTTTGCACAACTTTTCTTGGTTAATCCAGTGACAGCAGATTCAACTGTTTCTTCATGTAATTTGTTTGATGAAATGCTAATAATCGGTAGGAAATTAATGGTTAAGATGGAACAGTGATAATAATAAGTAACTATCAACAAGTACAGCTATTCTGATTTGATAATTAGGTGTAACTGAACATGTTGATTTCCAGGTTAATTGGCCTTTGCTAAAATTGTCCTGAACATGTAAGGAGTGGATGAGCAAGTGGAATAACATGGAACTGGTGTGAACATGTAATTGATGGTCAGTGTGGACTCGATGGGTTGAAGGGCCTGTTTCCACGCCGTACCTCCGAACTAAACTGAAAAAAAAGTCATAATCCCTAGATATAAAACGAAAATACCCTTAGCCTCTCCATAACAAGGAGAAATAAATAGAGCATTCTAGGTGATTTACCTTTCCCATTGTCACTATATACCACGCAACAACTGTATTCCAGAGCTGGCACCAGTGTTCTACGATATCACACCTTCTGAAAGAGCCAGTTCACTGTTTTATTGGGTTTAGTATTAATTATACAATAGGTGCCATTAAATTTACTGAAGTGCTTTGTTGGAGTGTCTCCAAGCAATAACAAGCAAGTAAAATTAAATGAGAAGGGTCAAATTTATTCAAAGCCTCAAGTAAGTACTTTGGAGGCTAGTCATTATATGGGCCTCTGGATCAACACAAAGACTATATTCAGCCGCCCACTTCTGAATATCTAATTTCCTAATAATATCCAGCTTCATCACACTTATTTATTTGCCACAGTTCCCAAAACCTTAAAACATAGGAGCTCTCTGTGCTTTGGTTTTACAAAGTTCTGAAGATAGAAAATATTTGAAATTAAATGAAATTAAACAGAAACATTATAGTATAGTAATGGTGTTGGTTTTACAACTCTTGTAAATGATAAGAATGTAATGTTACTTGTTCCTTCACATTAACGTGGTAATGTTACAACATAGTACATTTGAATAGGCAACATTAAATTTAAGATACTAACAACCAATTACGTAATTTAACACACTCGATATTCATTTAACTAATTTACGAACTAGTTCAAAACTTCAAAAGATAATAGATCGAGTGATTGAATCAGGAGAGTGGGTGAGATATGTGGAGTCTGTGATGGTCAAAGTGGTTTGATAGTGGAAAAATATGCTGGCTGGCTAAAGGTGCAATGATGGAGAGACGAGTACAATGTGATGGGCAGGGATATGGATGGGTGTGTGAGAATCAGATCATGTCAGTGGGCAGGTAGGTAATTTCATTGGGTCTAAAAGAAACATGTTGTCCTCCTCTGTGATTAAACTCCTCTTAATTGTGGACTCTAACTATGATCAACCAGTGTGATCATTAACCACTAAATCCATTGAAATTACTATATGCCTTATGATCATGGATACTGTTGTGATCCCCAATTCTGCCTGATCTCATTATTCACCTCCCCCCCCCCCACCTTCCACAATCTAACATTTGGTATCTCTGGAACTAGTGTGCTGTAATACCAAGAATCATACTCTTTACTCTGCGTACTCTAATAGTATTAACTGATTTGATTGGATAGCATGCAAAATGAAGCTTTTCACTTACCTAAGTACATGTGACATTATAAACTTAAACCTGACGTTCCCACAAACTGGTTCTATGAGGTCTCTGCCTCAAGTAGATATTAGAACTTGAAGTGTAGAAGCATGCGTGAGCCATTTTGCCCTTTTGGCCTATTCCACTACTCAATAAGATTGTGTCTGATCTTTGACTTCAGCATATTTTCTTTGTCTAACATTGTATCCCTTGATTCCCTTCATATTCAAACATCTATTGATCTCTGCCTTAAATATGCCAAATGAGTGAGAAACCATAGTTCTGTTGGGAAGAGAACTTGAATGATTTATCATCGTCCAGGTGAAGGAATGTTTTCCCATCTCAGTCCTGAACATCTGACCCCTTGGTGAAAGAGGGTGACCCATTTTAACGGACTCTAGCCAGAAGAAATCTTCGAGCCTAATGAGATTTTTTTGATTTTTTTATTTCAATAGATCAACTCTTATCATTCTAAGATCAAGAGAGTCTGTTAATTAATCTACAGGTAGGATACAGCCTCATCTACAGTCATTCCTGCCCACAGGAAGCTAAGCTTGTTAATCATGTAGGGAAGGGTCTCGGTCCGAAATGTCACCCATTCCTTCTATCCAGAGATGCTGCCTGTCCGGCTGAGTTACTCCAGCATTTTGTGTCTGTCTTCTAGTTAATCATTCTGACTTGTAGAGAAAGAATTTGTTGAACAAAAACACATGCATGTCCAAGAGGTAAAACCAGCTCGGTGGGCCGGATCTCCAACAACGATGAGAAGGCCTACCGGGAGGAGGTGGCTGATCTGGCACTCTGGTGTCAGGACAATAGCCTCCTCTTGAATGTCACTAAAACAAAGGAGCTGATTGTGGACTTCAGAAGGGCTAAACATCCAAGGACGTACACGCCACTGGAGATAAATGGGTCGATTGTGGATAGGGAGAGCAGTTTTAAATACTTGGGAGTCCGCATCGCAGAGGATCTGACGTGGGCAACGCACATTGCCGCACTGGTGGGTAAGGCTAAGCAGCGCCTTTACCACCTTAGACAACTGAGGAAATTCAGAGTGTCTCTGAAGATCCTTCATTGCTTCTACTCTGGGGCTGTAGAGAGCATCCTGTCCGGCAACATTACAGTCTGGTTTGGGAACAGCTCTGCCCAGGACAGGATGGCCCTGCAGAGAGTAGTGCGTTCGGCAGAAATGTGTCAATGGAGCAAAATCTCCAGTATTTTGTTTTCCCTTATTTCCCTTGTTTTCCCAGAAGAAATATCAATAAATATAATGAAATCTTTTTAATGGTAAATGATTATACTGAGAGGGTTTAATTCCCTCTGCTGTTTTCAGAATTGTGGTTAATTTTTCTCCATGCTATTTTAAGTTCATTGTTAATATGTTCACTTCGATGAATTAAACATTTTTTAGAAATTATATAGTGCAATATATTAAGATTTTATCTTCTCTACTAACAATGTTGAAAGACAGGATGTCAGTGCCAATATTCTTTGTGATATTTTAATACATGTTTTGTGAAATTCTACATTATTCTGTTTATTTCCTTTCTTATTCCTTTGCATAAGAATTGCCTTCAGCTTTTGCTTTCCAATTGTCAGGGCTGATATGAAATAAGTAAAGTGATCCATTATACTAATTTACTTTCTATTTCCCTTGCTTTTGGAGCCAACTCTCACAACAGATATTAAAGGGTACATTTTGCATAGCAGTATTTATGGCTTTAAAATGGAAACAAGGAATCAATCATCCGCGCCAGTTCTGAAAACTCGAGTGCAACTTGAGTCAGCGTGTGTGTGCAATTCAACTGATTGTGCTCAAATTGTGCATGGCACAATTATCACTCTCACTGAGCATGGCACATTATATGTTCCTCTTCTAGAAAGACGATGTGGCCAATTTATGTATGGCATAGAAACAAGGAACTGCAGATGCTGGTTTACAAAAAAGACACAAAGTGTGGAGTAACCCAGCAGCATTTCTGGAGAACATGGATAGGTGACGTTTTGGGTTGGGGCTTTTCTTCAGAATGTTTGTGGTGGCCTTGGCAGGAAAGAAAGCTGGAAATGGGGAGAGGCAGGACAAAGTCTGGCAAGTGATAGGTGGATACAAGCGAGGCACATGGTTGAACAAAGGCCAGAGATGAAAAAACAAAAGGTGTGAGATAAGGACTGATGAGTCACAAATGAAGCCAGAGGAAGGAATGTCGGGGGAGGGGGAGGGGGAGGGGGAGGGGGAGGGGGAGGGGGAGGGGGAGGGGGAGGGGGAGGGGGAGAAATAAGTGTGTCCAGGTGGGGCACAGGAAAGAGAACAAGGGAAACAAAAAGGCGGGGGAAGGGAAGTGTTTCCATTAGTTAGCTAAAATTGGAGAATTCAATGTTCATATCATTGGCTTGTAAATTACTCAAGTGGAATATGAGGCGCTGTTTCTTCAGTTTGCATGTGGCCTCATTCTGACTATGGAGAAAGCCCAGGACAAAAAGGACAGTATGGGAATGGGAAGAGTAGTTAAAATGCTGAGCAGCTCAAGAGATGTAGTAGGCCTTTGGCAGACCGAGAACAAGTGTTCAGCAAAATGGTCGCCGAGTCTACACTTGGTCTCAGTGATATAAAAGAGGCCACATCGGGAACATCAGATGCAGCAGATGAAGTTAGAGGAAGTGCACATGAACAAGTGTTACATTTCCTGTGGTTGCAGGGGAATGTCCTTGGGGAGGGGGTGATTTTGGTGGGAAGTTTGGAGTGAACCAAAGAGTTGTGGGAAGGTGGAAAGGGGTAGGGCTGGGAAGATGTGACTGATGGTGGGATCAAAGGTTTCAAAGGTTTCAAAGGTCTTTTATTGTCGCGTGTACCAATTAAGGTACAGTGATATGCGAATTACCATATTAGAGGTGGAGGAAATGTCGGAGAATGGTGTTGAATGTGGAGTACGGTGGGGTGAAACGTGAGTACCAGGAAGACTCTGTTCATGCTCAATCAGGGCAGAGGAGGAGCGAGAGAGCGGTTGGTGTGATACTGCTCTGCTCAGTTTCTTCATCCATGGCCTCAACGAGAACCTGAAGGGTGAATTGCCTCTCGGGACCTTCCCTCGGATCTGGACGTGCTGATTGATTTAACCATCCGGATAGATAACCAGCTCCGAGAGTGAAATCGAGACCAGCTATCAGCAGCTCTCAAACGGTGTCCTTACCCATCACACTCCTCTCGTCATAGTGAGCCAATTGTCTCACTTCCCTTGGGAAGAAGAAGCCCCACGCATCTCGGTCCTGATCCAGTGGAGGGGGAGCCTATGCAGATTGGCCGCACCAGCTGAGTGAGGCCGAGCACCAGAGACGCATTTGGGAGAGGTGTTGTCTCTACTGTGGAGGTCCGGACACTTCATCGCTGCTTGCCCAGTAAAAGCTAACACTCCCCAGCAAGAGAGGGATCATGGGTGAGCAAAGTTTATTTCTCTCCTATTTGCACCAGACTCACTCCGATTACGGTACGCTTTGGAGGCATGCTATTGAAACTTAGTGTTCTGATTGACTCGGGGGCAGATGATGGCTTCATTGATATCACTGTTGCTTGGAAATTTCTGATTCCCACCGTTAAAGTAGAAGAGCCCCGCCAAGCCAGTGCACTTGATGGAAGAATAATTGGTATTGCTTCTCTCTCTACTCTCCCTCCAGAACTTTGTGTTAATGGAAACCACCAGGAGAGAATTCAGTAGCTCCTGCTAAATTCACCTCATGTCCCTTTCGTTCTGGGTTGGCCTTGGCTGACTACTCCCAACCCCACCGTAAACTGGTCCATTGGCAAGACCTCCACTTGGGGGGAGGATTGTCACGTTAATTGTCTTCGCTCCACTTGTCTTCCCCTCACCTCTGTGTCTGTTGCTCCTAGTGACAACCCTGACCTGTCCAAAGTGCCATCCGAGTATCATGGCCTGAAAGAGGTATTCTGCAAGTTCTGAGCCACCTCTTTACCTCCTCACCACCCTTATGATTGTGCCATTGATTTATTATCCGGTACTTCTCCACCCCATGATCGTCTGTACTCGCTCTCTGCTCCTGAGACCAATGCCATGGAGAGATACATTTCAGATTCTCTGCAAGCTGGTTTAATTCGTCCATCCTCCTCTCCCGCCGGGGCGGGATTTTTCTTTGTGAGTAAGAAGGATGGCGACCTTCGCCCTTGCATTGACTATCGAGGCCTGAACGACATCACTGTCAAAAATCGTTAGCCCTTGCCACTCATCTCCTCTGTCTTCAACTGCCTGAACCATGCCACCAGGTTTACCAAGCTGGATCTACGCAATGCCTATCATTTGGTTTGCATCAAGGAAGGGGATGAGTGGAAGACAGCCTTCAACACACCCAGCGGGCTTTACGAGTACCTCATAATGCCCTTCGGCCTGACCAACTCCCCAGCTGTCTTTCAGGCTCTGGCCAATGATATGCTCCGGGCCATGCTGAACCGGTTTGTCTTTGTTTACCTGGATGATATTAGGAGCTACACCTTCATTAATCTGCTCCCCTAATCTATCACGGTATAAATACCTGAGAAAATCACCAATTGGGTGCCGACTAATCAGTTCTGCATTCTGTCGGTTCGACAGCAGTTCTGAGTTCTGTCGATTCCAGGTCTATTTTCGGTTCCATTCGCGTTTGGGGTTTGGGTTTTCTTCAGTTCTTCTCGGTGAGCCTGCATTTGAGTCCTTTCCATTTCTGAGCCCACTGACAGACGCAGAGGAGAGGTGAGTGAGTGATCCATCTATGACAATACAATATACAATACAATATATCTTTATTGTCATTGTACAAATACGACGAGATTAAGAATGCCACTTCCATATCGATGCTATAAAATAAATAAAACACGGCAAAATGAAAAACAACAAAAAGAAGGGGGAAAAAAAAGACACAAAGTAAAGTGCAAAAAGGTTCATGCAGGGTCAGTTGTGCCAGATGACCATGGGGGCAGGGACAGATCACGGGGGGCACTCAGCAGGTCCAATTCAGAGCAGCTACAGCTCTAGGAATAAAGCTGTTTCTTAGTCTGGAGGTGTGGGCGTAGAAGGCCTTGTCAAACAGACGGTGGCATGGGTGTGTGGAGTCCTTGTATATGCTGGTGGCTTTCCTGAGGCAGCGTGCGTTGTAGATGTTCTCCAGGGCTGGTAGCTGTATCCCAATGATCCTCTGCACTTTGCAGACGACCCGCTGAAGAGCTCTCCTATCTGCTGCCGTGCAGCTGAGATACCACACATAGATGCCGTATGTTAGTGTGCTCTCTGTGGTGCAGCGGTAGAAGGTCATCAACAACTGTTGGGCAGACCGGCCTTTTTCAGCGTGAGTTTCTCCAGGTGAGTCAGGACGGTATGAAGAACCAGAGAGATGGCGTCCTCTGTGGATCTATTAGCTCTGTACGTGAACTGATTTGAGTCCAGTGAGGCAGGGATGATGGCTTTGATGTGGGAGAGGACCAACCTTTCAAAGCACTTCATTACTATTGGTGTGAGGGCAACCGGACGGTAGTCGTTCAGGTTGCTGATGTTTGCTTTTTTCGGCACCGGCACTATGGTGGCTGACTTCAGGCACTTTGGGAGACGTTGCCAGAGATAGAGACAGATTGAAGATCCTCAGCAAGCTTCAGCACAGTCCTTAAGTACCCGTCCTGGGACTCCGTTGATTGATCTGCAGCGTGCGTTGTATGCTCAGCGTGAGAACCTGTTCATCCTCTGAGGCCGGAATTTTTCCTCTCATGTTGTTGTTGCTGGTTTCAAAGCGAGCAAAGAAGGTGTTGAGCTCGTTGGCCAGTGTGACATCACTGTGGGGGCAGGCAGGGTTGCCCTTGTAATCAGTGATATCCCTGATGCCTTGCCACATGCTTCTAGTGTCAGTGTTGTTGAAGTGGTCTTCCACACGTTGCCGGTGGAGGTCTTTGGCCCTATTAAGGCCTTTTTTCAGGTTTGACCAGGCAACACTGTATGCTGAAGTGTCACCGGATTTAAAGGCATTATTGCGTGCTCTTAAAAGATTTTGTACCTCTTTGTTCATCCACGGTTTCCGGTTAGGAAACATCTTTATTTTCTTGTCCTCTGTGACATTCTCCACACAGCTGTTGATGTAGGAGAGCACAGTGGATGTGTACTCCTCCAAGTCTACCTCTGAGCCATCGGCCGCCTGTTGTGCAAACAGGTCCCAGTGGGGCAACCACGGTTACTAAAGAAGAGGACATCTCGGGTGTCCCAGAATGGAAAGCCTCATCTTGGGAGCACATGCGGCAGAGTAGGGGATAGTGTTTTGCAGGGTGGGAGGAGGTGTAGTGCAGATAAATGTGGGATTTGATGGGTTTGTAGTAGATACTAGTTGGTAGTCCACTGTGATGGAAGCAGAGAGAACAAGAAAGGGGAGAGAGTGCTGTTGTCCCTGGATGGATGTGAGGGAGGAGGTATATGGACAAGTGTTACATCTCTTGTGGTTGCAGGTGTTCCTTCCCACCTAAATCACCCTCTCCCCATGTACTTTCCCCAGTAACAGCAGGAGACGTAACACCTGTTCCTATACCTCTTCCCTCACACCTATCTAGAGACACCAGTGGTCCTTCTAGGTGAAATAGAGGTTTGTGTACACATCCTCTAACCATCTACTGCATCCGATGTTCTTGATGAAGCCTCGAAATCGGTCAGACCAAGTGTAGAATTGGCAACCATTTTGCCGAACACGTGCTTGGTCCATCAAGGCTGACTGGATCTTCTGGTTGCTAACCCCTTTATCTCCTCTTCCCATTCCCATACTGACCTTCTGATATGGGGCTCTTCCATTATCAGACAGATCCTTAATCACACCTTTTGTTTTTTCATCTCTGGCCTTTGTCCACCCATCTGCCTTTCAAAACCCCCTCACCTGTATCCACCTTTCACTTGCCCTGCCGCTCCACTCTTCTCCTCTTTCAATTTATACCTCCCACCATAATTAGGCAGAAAAAAGGTCCCGGGCCGAAACGTCACCTATCCATCTTCTCCAGAGATGATGCTTTACAGCGAATGCAGCGCCGGAGACTCAGGTTCGATCCTGACTACGGGTACTGCACTGTAAGGAGTTTGTACGTTCTCCCCGTGACCTGCGTGGGTTTTCTCCGAGATCTTCGGTTTCCTCCCACACTCCAAAGACGTACAGGTATGTAGGTTAATTGGCTGGGTAAATGTAAAAAAATTGTCCCTAGTGGGTGTAGGATAGTGTTAATGTACGGGGATCACTGGGCGGCACGGACTTGGTGGGCCGAAAAGGCCTGTTTCCGGCTGTATATATATGATGATGATATGATATGATGCCTGACCCATTGAGTTACTCCAGCACTCTGTTTTTTTTTAAATGTATGATATATATTTCTCTATCCATGTGAAATAGGATACTTCTCATTTCCTGCAGTACTTATTGTGCTAGCTTATGAATCAGCTACTCTTGAGGTTCAATCCCTCTGGTGGGAAGCCATCTTCTCCATCTGTGCATGCACTGAAAGAGCTGATGAACTCTCACCTATTGCAAAATATTAAACAAAAACTGAGGTTAGAGGAAACTTTTTCACCCAGAGAGTTGTGAATTTGTGGAATTCTCTGCCACAGAGGGCAGTGGAAGCCAAATCACTGGATGGATTTAAGAGAGAGTTAGATAGAGCTCTAGGTGCTAGTGGAGTTAAGGGATATGGGGAGAAGCAGGCACGGGTTATTGATTGTGGACGATCAGCCATGATCACAATGAATAGCGGTGTTGGCTAGAAGGGCCAAATGGCCTCCTCCTGCACCTATTTTCTATGTTTCTATGTTTTTACATTTCTAAAACTAGAAGCTCCCTGATTGCTAATCGATTCCAGGCAATCTCCTGATTTCTCAACAATGGTGTGTGTGATAAACAAGTCCTTTACAGAAGGCTAAGAGCTGAATTGAGGTTGTAAGATGGAGATTACTGGGTGTAGAATGGGCAAAACCATGGTATGTCATCAGAAAGAGTTCCAAGGTGTGCGAAAAAAGCATTGAACAGAAATTGTTTAACATTAATACATGCTGTATGTGACACACATGTGGCTATATCAAAAATGAGGTATGGAATGATATGGATTTTGTCTCACAGAGATGTAATAGAACCAAGACGTCCTTCAAAGCAAGGGATTTTGTTTTTGAACAGTGTAGCTCGTGATATTTTCATTGCAGAGATTAATAAGATATAAGCTCCATTGAATGCAGTTAATCACAAAAAAATGGCATGAGGTCTATGAATGGCATTAATAGAAGGCCTACATGCAGAAGAACATGACAGCCTCTGAGAATAGGACAATTCCTTTGTTGACATGAACATAATGGATGGCAATCCTCTTGAGGGACAGGATCATCTCTACGGTGCAAATGTTCTTCTTTAATCTCCTTAACAGAAGAGGTAATATTACATTCAATTACACACAATAGGGAAAACAGCTGCAAATGAAATACATAAGCATTCTGATGATCGGTCAATGATTTAAAACATTAACTCTATGTCTCTCCCCACAAAAGCTACCTGACATGTTGAGTATTTTCATTATTTTCTATTTTTATTTGAGGTTTTTAACATCCTCAGCATTTTTCATGGTTGCAAGTATTTATTTGATTTAAAGAATGAACTGAAATTTATCCTGGGCTGTGGCTCACATGTTGGGATTTAAAAGCCTTCATTCTTAAAGTTGGATCATGTGGTGCTGTCTTTTATGCTTTTAAGGGAATCTATTTTTTCTGAATTTTTTGGTGATGAGTCAAGATATTTGATGCCTCCTGCTGTTTGTCAAATTAAATGTCATGATTTTATGCTTGTTACACATGTACAACGCATTGTGTCCACAGTCCATGTATAATGCAGGTTCGATGGCACATGGATCTCCATCCACTGAGTCCGCTCTTTTTTTTGTCAAATGCACGTGGGAAACAGTCTTTTCAGCTGAAAGTAAAACCCACTTAGTCATACATTAATCATACCTCACCTGTGTTGCTTAGAGGGATTTTGAATTACATGATGTGTTTTAAACATTGAATAAGTGCTCTGAAATTGTCAGCATAGGTGGCACAGTAGGGCAGTGGTAGAGTTGATGCCTTGTGGTGCCAGAGACCCGGATTCAATCCTGACTATGGGTGCTTGTCTGCACAGAGTTTGTACATCCCACCCGTGACCTGCATGGGTTTTCTCCGGGATCTCTGCTTTCCTCCCACACTCCAGTAATACAGGTGTGTAGGTTAATTGGCTTGGTATAATTGTAACCTGGCCCTAGTGTGTGTAAGAAAGTGCTAGTGTGCAGGGATTGCTGGTTTGCACAGACTCAGTGGGCCAAAGGGCCTGTTTCTGCACTGTATCTCTGAACTAACCTAATGTGTAGGAAGGAACTGCAGATGCTGGTTTAAACTGAAGATGGACACAAAAAGCTGGAGTAACTCAATGGGACAGGTAGCATCTCTGGAGAGATGGAATGGGTGATGTTTCAGGTCGACCCGAAATGTCACCCATTCCTTCTCTCCAGAGATGCTGCCTGTCCTGCTGAGTTAAATTAATGTGTAATTCTTTTCCATCATGATAAATAAACCTGGTATGAAGGTTACACTTTCTGCCCTCAAAATAGGAGCAAATGTTTTGGTCTCACTGAACCCTTAACATGATCAGGAGGAGTAGGTGGAGAGACCGAATCTCAATGCCGCCATGGTGGAATCGGCCAAAGGTTGAAAAGTGAAAGGGTGCTGGGAGTAGGATATTGGCAGCAAGTTCACCTGCTGGAGGAGTAATGTGTCCAGCGCCTGGCCTTCTGCATGCAGGTGGTGACTGACTCTTGCCAGGCAGATCTCCAGCCATTGAGTTGTGCCTGAATCATTCTGCTTTTGTCTGTCACTTCCCCACAGCTGGTGACGTTCACTGACCTAGCACCATGCTGAGTGCAGATGAATTTACAGGCTGGTATTTTAGGTGAAACATAAACCCAGCTGCATCTGCCCTTTTCATGGATCTATTTGAAGATGAACAGGGAAGTTTTCTTAAATGCTTGGATGATATTTATGCATCAGTGCACTTTAATTACAGAAGAGCTAATTTTCTGGGCACTTATTTTATCAGTATCTTGGGCTTCATGGTGTAAATGTTGGCAGCTGCACTTATTAAATTACAACATGACCAAAATACTTCACTGGTTGTGTATCAGGGGCATTTCATTTTATTTCCACCATGACTGTTGTAATCTGAAAAAGTGTGATGTCTTTTATTGGGTAAGAAAGTTTGCTCCACTAGATTACCATCTGAGCAGTGAAGACAAAATCACTTGCATCAAGAGCGTTACAAAATAGATGACAATTACATCACTATTGTAGCAGTTTTGATTGAATTATCATAACGTTGTTAGGTCATAAGTGATAGGAGCAGAATTAGGCCCTTCGGCCCATCAAGCCTACTACATCATTCAATCATGGCTGATCTAACTCTCCCTCCTAACCCCATTTTCCTGGCTCCTCCTCATAACCCCTGACACCTGTACTAATCAAGAATATATCTATCTTTGCTTTAAAAATATCCATTGACTTCACATGGATGGCTTCCACAACTGCTACAAGTCAGTCTAGGAATTAAATGTCACCATCATCTTAAAGTCTACTGTAAAATTTCAGCTGGGTCCCTGCTTGTCAGGGAACACTTACTTAAGGCACAAAACCAGCTTTAATGCTGAAGTATTACTGTCCAGGATCTGTTTGATCATTCTTATCAGCTGATATAAATATATACTAGTTTACAGATCAACTTTTCAATTTATGTAGATCGCACAGCACTTTGGACACATTTTAATAAGTACCTTTCTGACCCCCTCCATACATTTGTGAGCAATTTGATATATTTTCTGCCAATTGACAGGACTTGCTGGTATTTTAAAGAGTTAATGCACTTACCTTTTGATTGAAAACTTTGTGTCATGGTGTAAGGACGATAACTAGGCAAGTTTTCTTTACACGGAGTGTGGTGAGTGCCTGGAACACATTGCTGCGGTTGGTGGTTGAGTCAGATACAATGGTAGCATTTAAGAGACTTTTGCTTAGGTATATGATATGCAGTGAATGGAGGGATATGAATTATGTGTAGGCAGATGAGAGTTAGTCTTGGTATCATGATCGCCACAGACAATGTGAGCCAAAGGGCCTGTTGTTGTGCTATGCTGCTCTATGTTTGTGGTTCCATTACATAGTCCCTGTACTCACGGAAGACAAAAATTGCTTCCAGCCCAGAAAACCTTGCAAAGTTCTCTTCAAAATTAACTGGGAACTGGTGTCTAAATTGTGGTCATCATTGCTGGATTTAAATCCTGGGATCTCCTCACCAATTTTCATCATACTGGGATGCCCTTACTGGAAGGATTGTAGTAGTTTAAGAAGACAGGTCACGTCAACCTTTTCAAAGGCAATTATGATTGAGCAATGAACACTGACCTAGTCAGCAATACTCAGATACTGACAAAGTATTAAAATAAATAAAAACCATAAGGTTTATCCTGTTTGGTCCACACATACTGCAAAATGCTCTGCTTATGTTTTGCCTGTTGCTGAAGTGTGACATGGTATGGAGGAAGAAAGGAGCAAGAATAATGCTCCAAAATCACAAATTTCCACAAGTAAAGAGACATTTCTACAAATGGCTTCAAACTTATAAATCAAATATTTTACCAATAACATATTTCTAAAATCCCAATTCTCCAATATCTATTATATTTATCAATTGGCTATGGGTCCACAATTAAGAACTTAGGCAGAGACTTTGATGTAAAAGTTTATCAACTGGTAAAACCATTGCTCAACTAGTGTCTTGTGTTATATGTCTCACACTCTAAATTATTGCGGAGGATGATTAATTTGAGAAATAAATGATATTTAAGATAAAGCCTTCATCAAATATAATCAAAACCTGCTTACTGCTCAATGTTGAATTAGTTAAGTGCCATGAAAACTACATCAATGGGTTAAAGATTTTCTTGGCTGGTAGTTTCTCCAAAGACTGATAGAAATGTTTATCAGTTGTGCAAAGTGCAGCCGCTCTGGTAATACACAAGGGAGGACTGTTCATTGCCTATGCATGGCAGCGTTGTCGAATGATTAAAATAACATCGCGTATATTCTGTAAATGAAGGATAGAACTAAAAGATGCCTCCAGAGTCCATTATAAATTTTAATAATACATCAAGGTAATGTAAATGAATAACAGATCTCTGAGGGAAGAACCATGGCATTTGGCTAATATCACAATTTAAATTATGAAGACAAAAAGGCTTTTAGCTAACCTTGTTTTCTCCCCTTCATACTTTAGGGCTTTTTTTTGTATTTTCTTGAATCCAGAACAAGTTGAAACAAATAAATGAAGAAGAAAAATAAACAGTTCAGCATCTCAGTAGATTAATTAATGTGCCTCAGCTTCAGCACCAGTAGGTAAAAATTATGTGCATAAATAATACCACTAATTAAAAAGATGCAGATTAACATGCAAATAATGTTAATGAATCTCTGCAATTCCGGTGTGTATTCACATAACATCAACAATTTAATGTGTTGGAAGAATTGTGTTTGCATTACATTAATAAAATTCAAAGGCCCTCCGTTAAAAAAAAATTCTGTCAAAGCTACTGCTTCCACTTGAGTTGTTAATTCTATGGGCAGTAACAGGCTTGTTGGCAGATGCCAAAGTCATTATCCAGAGGCTGTTGAAGTGCTGCTGTGTGCCAGTGTGACCAGTTGTTGGGGAGCTAGCTGCAGTAACCACAAATCTCTGCCAACTTATTCCTTCAGTTTGGTAGGCTGGATATTTATTTCCAGACATTGCTTTTTGGTCTTAGTTTCACATGCTTCTGCATATAAAATCTCTGGAGGAAGTCATCAAAAGTATGGAAACTTTTGAGACTTCAATTTTCAAGGCTCATGCATTCCACATTGCATTTTGACTACATTATGGGAATGTGTGTCTGCATTATTAGCTCCAGTTAACAGCACTAGAGTGGTGTCGGCACATAAGATTTAATGATTTGCATGAGAGATATACTCAGAATTTTAAAAGGAACAGAATATAGATGAAGAATATCTTATCTTATTTTCCTGAGGTTTTCTACAAGCATCTTCCCTGTTTTGAATTAATTGTATCTGGCATTCAGATGATTGTGTTCCATTAGCCTTCACATAATCATCTCTTTCTCTTCCTTTCCCTCACCTTCCCCCACTACCTGTTTTCTTCATTTTTAATGCCTCATTACACATAGTAACGGTGTAATATTTTGAGCAACTTCTGTTGCTTTAATATGGTGTTGTGTGCCTCCGAGCTGCCAAATTACTCAGAAAAATAAAAATGGCTTTGCATCAATATGTCAGAAGATGGGGCCTTTAAAGTCCCTGCCTTTAAATTGAATAAACTACTGGAACAAAATATCTTGTCGAGAGAGATTGACTTTAAACACACTGAACTGGTAAACACAAAAAAAAGCTAATGTAGGATTACAATGAAGGGATGTTTTGTGTGAGTGGGAGCAGAAGAACGAACTGGTTGACTGCAAAGTGATCAATGCAAATTGTAACGGAGGAGTATACCTTGCATTCTTTACTTAATGATGAAGACACTAAAGTAGGTGGTAACAGTGAAGATAGTTATCAAAGGTTACAGCAGGATTTTGACCAGCTGGTCAAGTGTGCTGAAGAATGGCTAATGGAGTTCAATACAGATACGTGTGAGGTGTTACTATTTGAGAAGTCAAACCAGAGCAGTAAGCTTGCAGTGAATGGAAGGACCCTGGAGAATGTTGTAGAGAATAGGGATCTAGAAGTGCAGGTACATGGTTCTCCATATGTGGCATCACAGTTAGATAGTGTGGTAAATATGCCTTTCGATACATTGGCTCTCATCAGTATGAGTATTGAACATAGAAGTTGAGCCGTTATGTTACAGGGATACAAGATGCTGGTGAGGTCAAATTCGGAGTATTGTGTTTAGTTTTTGTGATCCTGCTATTGGAAGGATGTCATTAAGCTGGAAAGAGTGCAGAGAAGATTTACAGGAATGTTGCCAGGACTTGTGGGCTTGAACTATGGGAATAGATTGGGCAAGCTGGGAATTTATTCATTGGAACACAGGAGGCTAAAGAATGATCTTATTGTGTAAAATCATGAGATAAATTGATAAGGTGGATGTACAGTCTTTTTCCCACAGTGGAGGAAGACATAGGTTGAAGGTGAGAGGGGAAAGATTTAATAGGATCGTGAGGGGCAAATAATTCGCTTAGTGGGTGGCGGGTGTATGGAATGAGCTGCTAGAGGAGGTGGTTGAGGCAGGTACAAAAACAATATTTAAAATACATTTGGAAAGGTACACGGATAGGAAAGAGGGATATGAACCAAATGTGGACAAATGGGACTAGCTTAGAAATACTTCGTATTTAGCTCCAGTAAAATGTTTCGAAAGTTAAACTTAAAAGGTTGTTTTCATTTCCTGATTTGTAGCCAGAGTGTTGCTTAATTAGCTAATGTGCACTGACATTCCTCATTAAACTCATGCAGGGCATCAGAAGATGGGAATCTCTTGCCTAAGATCTTTGTTGGATATTGGTTGGCATGGATGAGTTGGGCCGAATGTCTATGGCAACAGATATGAAGGCTGTTTAGTCCATTGGTTCCATGTTGGCTTCAAATTAAGTACTCACATTATCCCTCTTCTTATTTCTCTGTGACTTGCAACTTAATTTCTCGTGTGGCTGTTAATTCCCTTCTAATTCTTTTTCCACCATCCTAAACCAAAGGAGCCTATTAACATGCAAGGTAGCAGTTCTAACTGCCATGTCACCATAATACTGCTACTGGCAAGGAACAGTTTCCAAAGAGAGTGGTACCTTGGGGGCTGATGGTTATCTTCAAGTGAAAGTACATCCCAGCTATAAGTAGGCAGGTGTAACTGCACTCATTTGAAAGATCACTTGACTCAGAATTTGCAGTTAACAGGAACAGGAGCAATAGGGCTTAAAGATATATCCAATAAACTTCTATGGTTTGAGGTTCCCACTTTCCGATGCCAGGCTTGAGTTTAATGGAGAAGGTTGGTGCATATTAGCCAATTAAGCAAACCTGAGGCAACAAATCAGAAAACAAAAACACCTTTTTGAATGAACTTTCTCACCACTTTACTGTGGGCTAAATACAAAGTTGGAATTAACATAAGGTGCTGCCTGCTGCCTAGTTTCAAAAACTCCACACAAGCTGATTGTGTGATGAATAGGTTGCATAATATCATGCAATTGAGATTTATATTTCTGCTTATTACTTTGCAAGCCTTCCAAAATTAACACCAATTAGTATCAAAATTAGCAATTCTGCAGTATGTGGCCACGCTTTCTAAGGTGGATGACACTGTAAAATGTCACGGAGAAATACATTTTTATGAAGAGCTAAGGCAGCATCATCTTGACTTCAGCAAGGATGCAAGTGTTCTTCGCATATCTGGATACTGACACACCACCAAATGTGTCCTTCCAGTTCATATTAACCTGCTTTTTTTTATCCCTTGACAATTATAAACAGTAAATTGATATTTTTCCCTACCTTGTGACAGTGTAATTCATCCAGACCAATCCAAGGTTATTTCATAGACACAAAATGCTGGAGCAACTCAGCGGGACAGGCAGCATCTCTGGAGAGAAAGAATGGGTGACGTTTCAGGTCGACCTGAAACGTCACCCATTCCTTCTCTCCAGAGAATCCGCCTGTCCTGCTGAGTTACTCCAGCATTTTGTGTCTATCTTTGGTTTAAATCAGTATCTGCAGTTCCTTCCTACACCCAATGTTATTTCATTACTGTTTTCTTCTCTGGATATCGGTACAAAGCCTGATCTTGTCCAAAAATGAACTTGGTGCTTTGGGAAATTTGGGAAATTATTACATGGATTTGTGGCTTTTGTGTGTTTGATCTTTCAGGCAGAGTTTGCATGAACCAATAATAACAGACTTACACCAACAATTTAAAGTGGCTACAGTGATCCTTCTAGCAGGTTGACTTTATTGCAAATGATTTATTTCTCAGAATTTCCTTCGACATTGATTAATAAAAGTGTGATCAAATGGAATGGTGCACATCTTCTTTATATCAATAAATAGGTCACTTGCAGGGTGTGTTTCCTTGACGCAGATATTATAGATATGAAATTCACTGGAGGTCTGAGCTGCACTTAACTTTTGTTTGAATACAGATCCATTACTGTGATTGCCAGAACGATAAATCAAATTAAGAAGTTGAGACACAGTCAGATTACTGCTGTACAGTGGGACTTTCATTAATGAATGCTTTAATCGTGACACCTAAGTTATAGCAACAGTCAGTTTTTGGTTAGGTATTGAAAATAGTAGGCACTGTGGTGTTGTCAACATTCCATCCAAAATCAAGCCACGTAGAAGCACAGGAACATTTATGAATTGGATAGCAGGTACATTAAAGACATTTTATTTAACCTGCCAAAATGCCTTACTCTTCCCATTAGTTCCATAGAAACATAGAAAATAGGTGCAGGAGCATCTTGATTTGCTTCTTGTTTATTTAGGTTTAGTTTAGTTTAGATAAGCTTAGAGATACAACATGGCAACAGGCAATTCAGCCCACCGAGTCCATGCCGACCGTCGATCTCCCATTCACACTGGTTCTATGTTATCCCACTTTCTTATCCACTCCCTAAATCCACTCCCTAAATCCACTCGGCAAATTAACCTATAAACCTGCACATCTTTGGGAAGTAGAAGGAAATTGGAGCAGCCGGAGGAAACCCACATGGTCACAGCAGCACTCGAGATCAGGATTGAACCTGGGTCTTTGGTGCTGTGATGTGATAGCTCAACATCTGTGCCACTGAGCCGCCTTAAGGTTGAAATCACAAACATGAAGTTGGCTCATTCCACCCCTTGAAGTGCTAATTAAACCACCATGTTTCGGATTGGGCACTGAACTTTAGCCCAGAGAGCGAAGCCCACCTGCTGTAAATGAAGTCTATTTGTCCTTTTCAAACTTTTTTGTTGTTTTTGGTAAATTTTAAAAGTCTGTGTAAATGTTCTCTGGTTTGTTTTATGTGGGAGGTGGGGGAGGGGGTCAGGGGAAACTTTTTTTTCAATCTCTTACCTTGCCGGAGATGCGATTGTCTTGCAGATCATATCTCCGGTCGCTCTGCGGCCCAACATCCTGGAGCTGGAGGACTTGCTTCAGACTGACTTTGAGCCCCCGCGGGGCATGGACTTAACATCAGAACGTGCGATTCCTTGTCTGGGATCGATGCTCCAATGGCAACCTGCGGACTTTAACATCATGGAGCTCGAAGTCTCGGGTTGAGACCGGTCGGGAGCTCCAAAGCTGCGGGTTGGAAGCTAGTTCGACTAGTCCCAACCCGGGGTAGGTTGCCCGGTGCGGGGGAGCTGAGATAGCCCCCCGATGCAGGAGCTGGATCGCCCCGATGAGGAAGGCCTGCCGCCGGCTACGGGAGTCAAGATCGTCCCATCAACAGAAGGTTAGAGGCCCCCGACCGCTGGAGTACAAAGAAGGGAGAGATTAAGCTTTTCTTCGCCTTCCATCACTGTGAGGAATGTGGAGTCGTCACTGTGGTGGATGTTCATGTTAAAATGTATTTTGTGTGTCCTGTTGCTTTTTATTGTTATGACTGTATGGCAAATGAAGTTCCTCGTATGTTGCAAAACATACTTGGCTAATAAATTATTATTGTGATTGATTGTGATTTGTGAAGATGTACACAAGATTTCTTCAGCTTACATTGCAGATCATCTTTGTACAATATGGAATGTACAATGTCGAATTTATTTGAGGATATCCCTTGTTAATGTATTACACATGTGGATTCTTACACTATATTGAGTTGTCAATAACCTGAATATGAGTTCTTTCTTTCTGCATAGTTGATGCTTGATTTTAAATCTTGAGTACTGTACCTGTGCATGAAAGTGGTCTTGTTTATTGAGGATGTCATTGGAAACATGTTTGCAACATTGCCATGAAGATCAAAAACAGTGAGTTGCCAGAGCATCATCCTCTACCTTAATGGAGCAATGACATCAATGGAATAAATTTTGGAGACAGAATAAAATGCACTATCAGTGCTAAGTGAGAAGAAATTATTTCTTCTTAGCAGTCTGATGGGATTGAGGATGACTTGCTTTCATTCTGGCTTTGTTGTTCTGAGGTGGACCAAAATGCAGGTAAATAGATCCTTCCTTCCACAGGTGCCTGACAGCAGATGGACAGATAGTTGGTGACATGATGTACACTTTCTGGCACTTATGCAAGTGTTTGATGTGGTCCCAGTGCATGGCCTCAGGGTTCTCAATACCATCCCGAATGCTCCTTCTCCAGTTTATGCAATTATGGTCCAGAGATTTTTGGGAGTTAGTGGGATGTCACATTTTTTCAAGGAGGTATTCAGCACATCTTTTAACCCCTCCCTTAATCTGGTAACATCTTTCCATGGCAGAACAGGAAATAGAGCAGAGCTGAGAACTCTCAGTGGTCATTGTTACTCATATTAACTCCTCCAATTTAGGGTGAATTTCTGCACACATCTATATACTAAAACTCTCGTTTGGTCGCGTGTTCCTGAACTACAGCCAAAACAGTACACAACAGCGTGACAATTTTAGGCCCACCTTACTCACCGTTGCCCCATGGTCCTATGGAAGAAGTGTCATTGAAATCGGTGTTATACTTTTTAACTTATTCTCATTTTAAAGTTTAAAAAACCACACATGCGCAGTTGGGGCTCCGTTGATGTGGCACTTACGTAAGATGGCCGCCGCATCCGTGCGTGCACAGTACAAACGCATCCGCGCCTGCACAGTTGGGGCCCGTTGAGCAGGGCTCAGCCGCCTGTCCCTTGGGGGTGGGAGAGCAAGGCCTGGTGCCGGAGGAAGCAGCCGGAGCCTGGGACTGGACGTGGCCGGGTAACCGTGAGCCTGAGGTGGGCCAAGGGGAAAGGCAGGGAAGTGCATCATGTATGTGGTGATAATGTTCACTCATCGACAGGTCATTTCGTGGAACAGGTTTTATTGGTGTAGATATGCTCGGAATTTAGAATGTTATCTCTTGAATGATTTGCAATAATAAACAGCTTAAATAAGAAAAAAAAGGGGGGAAAGGCGGCAGCAGCAGCGGTGGTGAGGCCGGGCGATGGTGGAGGTGGAGGCCTGGGATTGGCATAGGGCCTGCCCTCGGTTCCCCTTCCCCCCTCCTCCCCCCGACCGGCTCAGCGCCTTCCCCATGCCGCCCAGAGTTCAGCGGCTCAGCAACAGTGGGAGAGCCGCCGCCATCTACCACTGAACATCCCCACACTGGGAAGCGAAAGGACTCCCCCCCCCCTCCCCCAGGGTTGAGGGGGGGAGGAGGAGGGAAAGAGGAGGGAGAGGGGAGGGAGAGGGGAGGGAGAGGGGGAGGGGAGGGAGAGGGGAGGGGAAAGAGAGGAAAGAGAGGAGAGGAGGGAGAGGAGGAGGGAGAGGAGGAGAGGAGGAGGGAGAGGAGGAGGGAGAGGAGGAGGGAGAGGAGTGGGGGAGAGGGGAGGGGGAGTGGGGGAGGAGAGGGTGCTACACCAATGCAGGAGTGACAACCCTAGGGGTTAGGGAGAGGGGGGGGTGCGAGCAGGGAGGGAGGGGAAGGGGAGAGGAGGAAGGGGAGAGGGGTGAGGGGGAGGGAGAGAGGGGAAGGGGAGGGGAGGAGGGAGGTGAGTTGAGAGAGGGATGGGGGTGAGGGAAGGGGGGAGAGGGGAGTGGCAGAGAAGAGGGTGCTACACCAATGCAGGAGTGGTTTGGGCCCAACGGGTCCACTTGGTCTAGTCTCATTTAAAGTTTACTGGAAAAGCAGTGCTTTCCAAAAGAAGTAAGATGATTAATCCATTGGTATTTATACTTTGTTGCCAAATGTAGGGTTTTCCTCATCCATAGAGAGTTGTTTATAATGTTAATCATACAGTTTTAGCAAGTGGTAAAGCGCTCCCTAAAGGTTTGTTTATTGTAATTGTACATCCATTCATTGTTTTGTCTTGCTTGTCTTTGTTAGAAATGTCATTAGCAGTAAAGTACATTAAAGTTTGTACATATTCATACACATTAAGCAAAAATCAATAACATCCATCATTTTCTGACAGTATATTAAAACTGGATTGAATTGATACAATTTGATTGTCTATTGTGTAATAAATGCATGAACTAAGCTTCAGAGATTTTTACAGGCCCCTTTTGATCAATAACCAGTTCAATTACTCACTTGTTCACATTAAAAAGATAAAAGCCATTATACAATGATACACGTTTATTGTTGCCTGATGCTACAAAAGACAGTAAATTGATTGCTACTATCTATCAATGCTAGCTTGGATCTTTACAGATGACATTGATGCTGGAAAGTATCATCCACATAATACAAACAGTGGAATGGCTTAGTATTTTGCTTAGAAACAAAAACAATGTCAATTAATGTACAGTTACTGTTTGAGAAGAGAGTGGTTCTGAAACTTGTTGATATTTTGCGTGATTAATTTAAAGCAATAATTATATACAGCACATGCAAACACTGTGATAACAATAATAGTGCACAGGCAGGTATGCTCATAGAATCCCAGGTCTCAGTGGGTCAACAATTGAGGGAAGTATTCTATATATTTGCAAGCTTTTCGGTGGATATACTGCTGGGTCAAGCTACTATGGGAGATAGTGTAAGAGAACCGATTCATTGGATATTCAATGTAACTGCTTGTATTGCTGGGGGCTTGACATCAATTTTCAAATCTCTGGTCACAGAACAGACCCCATATAATTGGTGGACACTTTATTCAAGAAGGCTGGAGGAGGTAAATCGTGTAATTACGGGTCAGTGCGCCAATATCACTGGTGCAGATAGAATTAGTTGCAATTTCCACAAAGAGGTTTAATTTAAACTTGGAAATGAAGGGATTAATCAATGAATATAATGGAAGATCCTATCTGATCAATTTAGTTGATTTTATTTTTCAAGTAACAAGGAGTCAAAATTATGGACATGTGGTTGATGCCATCTTCATGGATTTCAGTACAGCCTTTGACAAAAGTTCCACATGGGAGCTTGGTTCAAAAGATAAAAGCCCAAGGAACCCAGTGCAATTTGGCAAATTGGATCCAAAATTAGTGGATTAGTAGGCAGAAGATGATAGTCGAGGGTTGATTTTTTTCTGATTGAAAGCTTTGACTAGTGGTGTACCATAGGGATCTGTTCAGGGATCCTGACTGTTTATTCTTTACCTTAATGATTTGGATGTGAATGCAGGACTGGTATGATTAGTAAGTTTTCTGATGTCACAAAATTGCTGGTATTGAAGATCTTTGGCCACAATATTGGTGGGTTAGTAAAATAAGCAGAGTAATGACAAATAGAATTTAATCCTGAAAATATAAATGGATGAATTTTGAAAGGAAATACAAAATGAATGGAGGACCCTTAGATGTGTTGAGGAACTGAGGTGTCTTCTTATCCATCTGCACTGGTCCCTGGGTTAGCTGCCCAGGTGCAGAAGATGGTTAAGAAGGTTCATAGAGTCATATAGCATGGAAACAGGCCCTTCGACCCAACTTCTCCATGCCAACCTAGAAGTCCCACCTGCCTGCATTTGGCTCATATCTCTCAAAACCTTTTCTATCCATGTATCTGTCCAAATGTCTCTTACATGCTATTATAGTACCAGTGTTACCTACCTCCTCCGGCAGCTTCTTCAATATACCCACCACCCTCTGTGTGAAAAAAATTGCCTGTCAGGGTCCTATAAAATCTTTCCCCTGTTACCTTAAACCAATGTCCTTTGGTTCTTGATTTCCCTACTCCAGGTAAAAGTCTCTGTTTCCCTTCGTGGAATATTTACCTTTGTTAGCCAGAGCACTGAAGGTAAGAAAAGGAAGGTTGTGATGAAACTGTATAGGACATTACTTAAGCCACAGATGGAATACTCTGCTTGACACTATTAAAGGATGTAATTGCATTGGAGAGGTGCAGAGGAGATTCACCAGGATGCTGCCTGGAGCATTCCAGCCATGAGGAATGACACGATAAATTGGTTAGGTTTTCCTTAAAGCGAGCATGGCAGAGGAGGATATAGGGATGTGATCCTAACTGAAGTAAATAAAATAATGTTGGGTATACATAGAATGCATAGTAAGAAACTATTACCCCTGGTAAAGATGTCTAGATCTAGAAGGCAGAGGTTTAAAGTAAGGGAGAGTTAGAGAGGAATTTGAGAAAGAGTTTTTTCCACCCAGAGGATGGTCGAAATTTAGAATGCACTGGGTGAGAGTGAGGTAAGAACAGGCACTCTCACAAATTTTAGTATTTAACTGAGCTAACCCATGGCATGGAAGGCTACCAATCAGGGGCTGGAAAATTGGATTAGTGTAGATGAATAAGGTGGTCATCATGGGCATGGTGGGACAAAGGGCATGTTTCCATGCAATATGATTTATGGTAGCTTAGTATTTTTTCATGCATCACTCAGTTAACTTTTGGGTGATATATCATTTTATCTGTCTCCTGATACATGAAGGAAAAATATTATTTTTCAATTTCAAAATACTGCAGTGTATTTTCCACACAATTACATACTCCGAGGAATAGTCGCTGTGCTAATGTAGAAGGACAATTAGATAATGGGTGGATAGCAAGATCCAACATACAGCGATGAGATCAATTACAGATAAACTGCTTTTAATATTTAAAATAGTGAGGGGGTAGAGATGTGAACAGCAAGTAAGAGAATAGAGTTGATACTGTTGTGTAGGAAGGAGCTGCAGATGCTGGTTTAAACCGAAGATAGACAGAAACAACTGGAGTAACTTAGCGGGTCAGACAGCATCTCTGGAATGAAAGGAATAGGTGACGTTTCGGGTCGAGACCCTTGTTCGGACTATGACACTATGATACTACAATAGCAATGTGATGATTGAACAATGTGATGATTGAACATGGTGACCAAACCTAGGGAGATCCTTGCATTGACTTCCTCCACAATGTCTTTCAATGTGTGCTTTCCTGACATGGGAGAAA
This sequence comes from Rhinoraja longicauda, assembly GCF_053455715.1. Lineage (NCBI taxonomy): Eukaryota > Metazoa > Chordata > Chondrichthyes > Rajiformes > Arhynchobatidae > Rhinoraja > Rhinoraja longicauda. The sequence continues at coordinate 63,280,941 of NC_135954.1, read as the reverse complement.
AAAGCATTATTCTATTCATATCCATGAACTGAGCAATGCTAATTATACACAAAATGCTGGAGTAACTCAGCAGGTCAGGCAGCATCTCAGGAGAGAAGGAATGGGTGACGTTTCGGGTCGAGACCCTTCTTCAGACTGAAGAAGGGTCTCGACCATGAAGGATCACCCATTCCTTCTCTCCTGAGATGCTGCCTGACCTGCTGAGTTACTCCAGCATTTTGTGACTAAATACCTTAGATTTGTACCAGCATCTGCAGTTATTTTCTTACAATGCTAATTATAGAGCCTTGCAGACATGTTTCTCTTTCAAACATTGTCTCAGCTTTCTACAGCCAGAATGCACCTCCCCTCTAAGTGTTTCTGGCAATGTTGAAGAGGCATCAAATACTTAGTCTCCAACCAATGGAAAGTGCAAGGTCGGTACAAAGGACAAATACTATATTCTGGCACAACACATATCATGTGTAGTGAACAAAAACTCCTCACCATGCCACTGCCTCACCCTCCTTTCACCACACTGCCTTTAGCCCTGTCGCCTCAGTGCATCCATTCACTATCAAAGAGTTGGCACTTTTATTAAATTTACCAAAATTCAGACTGGCAATCACATTTTGGTCTTAAAAGATAAGAGGAACTTGGTTAAATTCCATGATATACATGCTGCAACCTGTCAAAGACACAATAAGTTAATTGACTTGAAGAAAAACAAATTCTATTTTTTTTCCCCCCAATAACCAATAACTTTTTTCTCCCACTAACCAATACCCTAAGCAATAATTTTTTTATTGTTGTTGTTAAAAATAAAATCTGAAACTTATTTCTGCTGATTTGGAAAAGAACAGATTATTGTGCTCAATGGAGTGTGCATTTCAGTCAATTTTGGTCTATTTTCAAGGCACAATATTTATTTCCTGAAAAGCCCCATTTCATGTTATAGGGCAGGCTTAATAAATGTGCCATTTAATTATTGCTGTTTTGGGGGAAAGGTGAGTATGTGGAGTTGGATCACAGATCAGCAATGATCTCATTGAATGGGGGATAAGACTCAAGGGCTACTCCTGTTCCTTTATGGTCATAAATCATGCCAAGTACAAATAAAGCTCAGGAACCTCAGATATTTTGAGCAAACAAGATTGAATAAAAGATCAAAGTCCATAAAATGGCTCATAAATTCTTTAATTCTTTAAGCCTGATCATAATGAATGTAATATTCCACGTGCAATGGGTAGGTATGAAATTATTAGGACAGATGACATCACTTCGAATACCTTGAGAGACATTATGTTCTAATGATAGATCTGATTAGGAAATGTCATCTTTTGAAAGCAAAAGTGTTTCTTTGTGCAAAATAAACCATTGCTGTCTTCTAAATATGTGCGGCAGGGGTAATAAAATCTTTCATTGTAGATATCTTCTGGGGTGAACAGTCATATTTTGCTTGGCTCAATCTGCACAACTGCTGCTGGTTATAGCAGAAGAAAAACAACCCAGTGACCTCTTCAGCTAGGCAAGACAGCAGCTGGTCAATAACTTAAGCAGGCCTTCGCAATGCCCTTTCCTTAGCACTGCTGGGACTGAGTAGACAACATATAAAAAATGACAAGCAAATGATTGATGATGGGTCATATGTCTCATTTCAGCCATACAAACAAAACATCATGCCTCTGCGTTATGGTAATACTGTAACAGTTAGAAATTAGCAGATGTACATTGCATTTTTACTATCGATAACACACCAAAACCACAAAGGAATAGAGAAAGACATTGCTATGTGTCATACAAGGAATGCTTGTCCACTTTTCATGCTGGTCAATTAATTCCAAATTAGTTTTTTGGGGGGAAGTTTTAGAGTAAAACATGAAGTTTGTTGGGCTTTTTTTGTCAGTCTATTGGTATCCCTTCTTGAATCAACTTTTTTTTTTAAACAGTAAAGGTGTTCTTAAGACTCAATTGACCGTGGAAACATAAAAAATAGGTGCAGGTGTGGGCCATTTGGCCCTTCAAGCCAGCACCACCATAAAAAATGATCAAGGCTGATCATCCAAAATCAGTACCCCATTCCTGTTTTCTCCATATATCCCTTGATTCTGTTAGCCTGAAGATCAAAATTTAACTCTCTTGAATAAATCAAATACCAATCCATCCATACCAAGTATAGAAGCCCTCATAATTTTTGACCCAGCTCAGGTATTCAATATCATTTCAGGACTTCATTGTCATGGTGTACTGGCTCAACAGTTAGATAATTATAATTGTTCTCTAACCTTGAAGGAGAACCACAACTCGAAAGCTTTCACTGCCTTCTCTGAAGTAACTAGGGAGAGGGAGGGAACACTTGAGGATAAAAGATGGTATTTAAGTTTGTAGTCAGGGAATATAGGTGAGGCAGCAAACCAGTACTTTGCATCAGGAGTCACTCAGGAGAAGGATATGGTGAGTAGTGAGATTAATGTTATTAAAGGAGTCAGGGCATTAAGCTGAATAAATCCCTATGGTGTGATGGGATTTATCCCAGATTATAGAGAGAGGCAATAGAGGCAGGAGAGGAGATTGCTGGTGCCACGAAGATCTTGATATCCTCTCTAGCCGTCCCAGGGGACTGGACATTAGCCAATTTTGTTCCGTTGTTTAAGAAGAGAAACAGGAATAATCCAGGAAATTATAGGCTAGCGAGCCTCACATTGATGATAGGGATGCTATTGGAGAGGATTCTCAGTGATAGAATTTACTTGCATTTACAAGGGAATAGGCTCATTAGTCAAGTCAAGTCAAGTCAATTTTATTTGTATAGCACATTTAAAAACAACCCACGTTGACCAAAGTGCTGTACATCTGATTAGGTTCCAATGGGGAAAAAAATGAAACATACAGTAGCACGCAGTAGCATTAGGGGCAATCAGCATGGCTTTGTGCTTTCAAAGGACACAAGGTTCAGATCAGGCACAGAAATGGGCAGAGAGAAGACAAATACAAGTTAATTTAGGCAAAGTGTACATTAAATGAACAATATTAATTCAAGGTGCCTATTCGAGCGAAGGTGGGAGACTGTTTCAGGGGGGAGTGGACGTGGACTACAGGAGACCCCAGTGGCTGTGCCTATTGCAAATAGGTATACCCTCTTGGGAACTGTCGGGGCAGAAGACGTTTCCAGTCCGAGTGGCGGACCTGTTGGCAAGGATACTCGACAGGGGAGACCGAAGTCTGGAAGAGCCGTAGTGGTCGGTGACTCCATAGTCCGAGGGACGGACAGAAGATTCTGTGGCAGCAGGAGGGACTTGAGGATGGTCTGTTGCCTCCCTGGTGCCAGGGTTCAACACATCACAGACCGGCTTCAGAAAATCCTAGTGAGGGAAGGCGATCAACCTGAAGTCGTTGTGCACGTGGGCACGAATGACGTCGGGCGGAAGAGGAAGGAGGTGCTACAGCGGGAGTTTAGAGAGTTGGGAAAAGCGCTGAGAAGTAGGACGTCGAAGGTGGTTATCTCTGGACTGCTACCGGTACCTCGTGCTGGTGAGGCCAGGAACAGAGAGATAGAGGGTATGAATTTATGGCTGAGGGGCTGGTGCAGAGAGCAGGGATTTAGATTTCTGGACCACTGGGATCTCTTCTGGGCTAGGGGTGACTTGTACAAAAGGGACGGGTTGCATCTTAACAGCAGGGGGACAAACATTCTGGCAGGCAGGTTTGCTAGTGTGACACCTGTGGCTTTAAACTAAGTAGTGGGGGGGAGGGGTTAACAAATTGTGAATATGAAGATGAGGTCAAAGGGAATACAGGAGATATTGCAAAAGACTCTCGGAAGAATGGGAACAGAAGTTCTAGAGCGGAAAAGAAATTAAGGGCAGGGCCAATTGTGAACGATGTGAGAGAGGAGGTAAATACAGAAGTTAAAGTGTTGTACTTAAATGCGCGTAGTATAAAAAATAAAGTGGATGAGCTTGAGGCTCAGTTAGTCATGGGCAAGTATGATGTTGTAGGGATCACTGAGACATGGTTACAAGAGGACCAGGGCTGGGAACTGAATATTCAGGGGTACACAACGTATAGAAAAGACAGACAGGTGGGCAGAGGGGGTGGGGTTGCTCTGATGGTAAGGAATGATATTCATTCCCTTGCAAGGGGTGACATAGAATCAGGAGATGTTGAATCAGTATGGATAGAAATGAGAAATTGTAAGGGTAAAAAGACCCTAATGGGAGTTATCTATAGGCCCCCAAACAGTAGCCTCGACATAGGGTGCAAGTTGAATCAGGAGATAAAATTGGCGTGTCAAAAATGTAATGCTACGGTGGTTATGGGAGATTTCAACATGCAGGTAGACTGGGAAAATCAGGTTGGAAATGGACCCCAGGAAAGAGAGTTTGTAGAGTGCCTTCGAGATGGATTCTTAGAACAGCTTGTACTGGAGCCTACCAGGGAGAAGGCAATTCTGGATTTAGTGTTGTGTAATGATCCTGATCTGATAAGGGGACTAGAGGTAAAAGAGCCATTAGGAGGCAGTGATCACAACATGATAAGTTTTACTCTGCAAATGGAAAGGCAGAAGGGAAAATCGGAAGTGTCGGTATTACAGTATAGCAAAGGGGATTACAGAGGCATGAGGCAGGAGCTGGCCAAAATTGATTGGAAGGAGGCCCTAGCAGGGAAGACGGTAGAACAGCAATGGCAGGTATTCCTGGGAATAATGCAGAGGTTGCAGGATCAATTTATTCCAAAGAGGTGGAAAGACTCTAAGGGGAGTAAGAGACACCTGTGGCTGACGAGGGAAGTCAGGGACAGCATAAAAATTAAGGAGAGGAAGTATAACATAGCAAAGAAGAGTGGGAAGACAGAGGATTGGGACTCTTTTAAAGAGCAACAAAAGTTAACTAAAAAGGCAATACGGGGAGAAAAGATGAGGTACGAGGGTAAACTAGCCAATAATATAAAGGAGGATAGCAAAAGTTTTTTTAGGTACGTGAAGAGGAAAAAAATAGTCAAGGCAAATGTGGGTCCCTTGAAGACAGAAGCAGGGGAATTTATTATGGGGAACAAAGAAATGGCAGACGAGTTAAACCGTTACTTTGGATCTGTCTTCACTGAGGAAGATACACACAATCTCCCAAATGTTCTAGGGGCCGGAGAACCTAGGGTGATGGAGGAACTGAAGGAAATCCACATTAGGCAGGAAATGGTTTTGGGTAGACTGATGGGACTGAAGGCTGATAAATCCCCAGGGCCTGATGGTCTGCATCCCAGAGTACTTAAGGAGGTGGCTCTAGAAATAGTGGAAGCATTGGAGATCATTTTTCAATGTTCTATAGATTCAGGATCAGTTCCTGTGGATTGGAGGATAGCAAATGTTATCCCACTTTTTAAGAAAGGAGGGAGAGAGAAAACGGGTAATTATAGACCAGTTAGTCTGACATCAGTGGTGGGGAAGATGCTGGAGTCAATTATAAAAGACGAAATTGCTGAGCATTTGGATAGCAGTAACGGGATCATTCCGAGTCAGCATGGATTTACGAAGGGGAAATCATGCTTGACAAATCTACTGGAATTTTTTGAGGATGTAACTAGGAAAATTGACAAGGGAGAGTCAGTGGATGTGGTGTACCTCGACTTTCAGAAAGCCTTCGACAAGGTCCCACATAGGAGATTAGTGGGCAAAATTAGGGCACATGGTATTGGGGGTAGGGTACTGACATGGATAGAAAATTGGTTGACAGACAGAAAGCAAAGAGTGGGGATAAATGGGTCCCTTTCGGAATGGCAGGCAGTGACCAGTGGGGTACCGCAAGGTTCGGTGCTGGGACCCCAGCTATTTACGATATACATTAATGACTTAGACGAAGGGATTAAAAGTACCATTAGCAAATTTGCAGATGATACTAAGTTGGGGGGTAGTGTGAATTGTGAGGAAGATGCAATAAGGCTGCAGGGTGACTTGGACAGGTTGTGTGAGTGGGCGGATACATGGCAGATGCAGTTTAATGTAGGTAAGTGTGAGGTTATTCACTTTGGAAGTAAGAATAGAAAGGCAGATTATTATCTGAATGGTGCCAAGTTAGGAGGAGGGGGAGTTCAACGAGATCTGGGTGTCCTAGTGCATCAGTCAATGAAAGGAAGCATGCAGGTTCAGCAGGCAGTGAAGAAAGCCAATGGAATGTTGGCCTTCGTAACAAGAGGAGTTGAGTATAGGAGCAAAGAGGTCCTTCTACAGTTGTACCGGGCCCTGGTGAGACCGCACCTGGAGTACTGTGTGCAGTTTTGGTCTCCAAATTTGAGGAAGGATATTCTTGCTATGGAGGGCGTGCAGCGTAGGTTCACTAGGTTAATTCCCGGAATGGCGGGACTGTCGTATGTTGAAAGGCTGGAGCGATTGGGCTTGTATACACTGGAATTTAGAAGGATGAGGGGGGATCTTATTGAAACATATAAGATAATTAGGGGATTGGACACATTAGAGGCAGATAACATGTTCCCAATGTTGGGGGAGTCCAGAACAAGGGGCCACAGTTTGAGAATAAGGGGTAGGCCATTTAGAACGGAGATGAGGAAGAACTTTTTCAGTCAGAGGGTGGTGAAGGTGTGGAATTCTCTGCCTCAGAAGGCAGTGGAGGCCAGTTCGTTGGATGCTTTCAAGAGAGAGCTGGATAGAGCTCTTAAGGATAGCGGAGTGAGGGGGTATGGGGAGAAGGCAGGAACGGGGTACTGATTGAGAGTGATCAGCCATGATCGCATTGAATGGCAGTGCTGGCTCGAAGGGCTGAATGGCCTACTCCTGCACCTATTGTCTATTGTCTATTGTCAATACCATGATATGAGGAGGAACATGGGATATATTTTAATTTCCTACATGAAAACAAATGGATTGAGTTTTATTATTTGCAATCAAAATAAAATTAGATTAAAAGGCTGGCATCAGTAACAATTACAACATTTTAAAGACAGTTCAACAGGAACATGGATGGGAAAGGTTTGGAGGGATATGGACCAGGCACAGCAAGTGAGACTAGCTTGGTTAAGCAACTTGGTTGGTAGGACGAGTTGGGCCAAGTTTCCGACTCCAAAAGTCATTATAAAGCTAGCAGATGGTCATTAAATATCTGTGGATCACTAATGTCCTTCAAGGAAGGAAATTTGCTGTGCACTGCATGTAACTCCAAACCACCAATCTGCCTTATTCTTCTGTCCCTTCCAAGCTACCCAAATATCCTAAAATATTTAGTTGCTTTTTTAATATTTTAGGTATCTTTAATTATTTTAAAATTATATATATATATTTGTTTTTAGTAGTTTTCACTATTTCTGAATGCTTTTTGAACATGAAAACATTTTGAAGAAGGGTCTCGACCTGAAACATCACCCATTCCCTCTCTCCAGAGATGCTGCCTGTCTCATTGAGTTACTCCAGCATTTTTTGTCCATCTTCAATTTTAACCAGCATCTGCAGTTGTTTCCTACACATTTTCCAAAACATTCATAATGTTTGACAGCCTCTAATTCAGGAAACATAGCCTATTTGCTGTCAATAGGTTGTCAGCTAGTTTATGGGCAGGACTTGTTTAGGATCATCAATGTGATTCCATTATATCGCTCAAAGTTTTCACCGCAAGGAAGTGAGCCAGTATACATATTGACCTCCTTCTAGGGATTGCTTCACCTTGAGTTTATCCTGTGGCATTGGCAGGGCAGATCCACCCAAGGGGTTAGGAAAGTGGTCTATAATCAAGAGAGTGGTCACAAGATTCCAAAAAGCCTCAATATTAACTTCACATTCCACATAACTTAATATTAACTTCAATATTAACTTCACATTCCACGGTGTTAGCACAACCACAGAGAAAGAAACCTTACTAATTATGAGAGATCCCATATCGCGGTTGTAGATAGAATAATCTTCCACATCTTGGATGAAATACTGATAGTATTCATATCATATCATATCATATACATACAGCCGGAAACAGGCCTTTTCGGCCCACCAAGTCCGTGCCGCCCAGCGATCCCCGCACATTAACACTATCCTACACCCACTAGGGACAATTTTCACATTTACCCAGCCAATTAACCTACATACCTGTACGTCTTTGGAGTGTGGGAGGAAACCGAAGATCTCGGAGAAAACCCACGCAGGTCACGGGGAGAACATACAAACTCCTTACAGTGCAGCACCCGTAGTCAGGATCGAACCTGAGTCTCCGGCGCTGCATTCGCTGTAAAGCAGCAACTCTACCGCTGCGCTACCGTGCCGCCTATGCTGTCACCTAGAGTTAAATATCATCAACACTAATAGCCAAGACTTCTTTTTTTTTAAGTTCTCAAAAAATGTTGATCTAAATTGAAAACAAAAAAACTGTAAATTTGATACTGAAGATTTTGAAATGATTAACAGAAAATGCTGGAAACACTCAGTAGGTTAGGCAACATCTGTGGTAGTAGAAGCAATGTTAACAGGTGAAAATACTTCAGATCTGATGGCTGGTGGAAGGCAGAGAAGCCATGGAGGTATTAGTATTGAACTATTCCAGTACAACATTGAGGGCTCTCCCATTCAGCTTTGTGGCTCTCTCCAAGCTAAATCTGAAAAATTCAGAATAGATCTGTCATTCACAACTGTCATCAGCACTGAGGAATATATCCAACCACAAGCAAAAATTTAATGATTCCGTATATTCTTCACTCTATATCAATATTAAGCCAAAGGACATCAATACTCTATTATGAGATCAGAAATGGGGATGTTGGTTGATGATTGCACTCTATTCAGTCTCGTTAACATTTCCTCTGATAATGTAGTTGGACAACATTCAGGTATCAGCTGGAAAGTGGAAAATAACATTTGCATCATACATGTGCCAGGCAATCACCATCTGCAGCAAAACAGTATGTGACCACTTCCATTTGAATAGCAACAGAAGTATTATTATCAGTTCCCACCATCAATATCATGGGTTCACTAATAGCCAGATCCTCAAGGCCCGACACAAAATACAATGGCTAAAATAATAAATAGAGGGTGAGTGACTGACCAACTGACAATCCAGAAACATTGCCTCATTTCAAAGCATGCCAGCATTACAGATGAAGGCTCTCCATTTGCCTGAAAAGTTTTACTTGTTTATTCTCAAGATGAAGGGCAAATATTTTGAAAAACATAGTCACATTCAAATCAGACTTCAATGCATGTCAATACAATGTATTGATTCCATTATTACAACTAATAAAATGTAAAGGAAGTGCACATTTGAAGCATTGAAACCTCACCTTTTTTTCCACCATGTACAATGGTACACATTTAAGTTACCAGTCTATTGCACCAGAGATCCCAATCAACTAAGTTTCAGAAATACAAGTTTTAATTCCATGTCTGCTCAGGATAATATGTTTTTAAACTAATCTTTTGCAGCAAAATTCCATTCACCAATCCCCATCAGTGGAGGAAATCTCCCATCATTATCTTCGCTATGAGAGAACTTTCTTCGAGCCATTCGGCCCTTCGAGCCAGCACCGCCATTCAATGTGATCATGGCTGATCATCCACAACCAGTACCCCGTTCCTGGCTTCTCACCATACCCCTTGATCCCGCAAGCCCTAAGAGCTCTATCTAACTCTCTTTTGAATGCATCCAGTGAATTGGCCTCCACTGCCTTCTGAGGCAGAGAATTCCACAAATTCACAACTCTCTGTGTGAAAATGTTTTTCCTCATCTCTGTTCTAAATGGCCTACCCCTTATTTTTAAACTGTGGCCCCTGGTTCTGGACTCCTCCAATATCGGGAACATGTTTCCTGCATCCAATCCCTTAATAATTTTATATGTTTCTATAAGATCCCCTCTTAAGGGGCATGGCTGTGTTCTGCAGCTGCGGCTCACCGGCAGTCTCTCCGTTTTTTTTTTGTTGTGTATTTTTTGTCATTGTTGATGTTAAATGTACGTTTTGTTTTATTTTTAATTCTGTGTATGTAGGGGGGTGGTGGGGGGGTTGGGGGAAACCTTTTTTTAAATCTCCTCCTCAACGGAGATGCGACCTTTACCGTGTCGTATCTCCGTTCGCGCAACGGCCTAACATCGTGGAGTCGGCGGCCTCCAGCTGGGATCGACCTCGAAGACTCCGGTCGCAGGGCCTGGACTTACCATCTCGGAGGCTTCGGCCGTGGGCCCTGCAGACCGCAACATCGGGATTTCGCAGGTCCCTGGCTGGCGACCGGCTTTTGGGAGCTCCAGCCGTAGCAGCTTCGACCGCCCCGAAGCACGAGGCACGATCAACCCGCCCGCAGGCCCTTCATCACCCTGCGTGGCTCGGCCGCAGCACTTTACATCGCCCGGTGGGGGCTCAGGACTCTCATCGCCCTGCGTGGCTCGGCCGCGGCATTTTCCATCGCCCGGTGGGGGCTCAGGACTTTCATCGGCCTGCTCGGTTCGACCCTGGGACTTTCCATCGCCCGGTGGGGGCTTCAAGGGGTTGGGAGCCTCGACTGCCTCGTGGCGCCATGGGAGAAGAACGAGGAGGAGATAAGACTTTGCCTTCCATCACAGTGAGGGTATGCCTAGAGCAATCACTGTGATGGCTGTTTTGTGTAAAAAATTGTATCTGTGTGTCTTGTGTTCTTTAATGTCTACTGCCGGACCCTGACGTGAGAGGACGCTGGCGTTGATTATTCGCCGCTTTTCCGTCAGGATAGTTTGTCTGTTTGTCTGTTTGTTTCTATGTTAATTGTATTTGTAAAGCGCTTTGTGCATGTGTTAAGGCGCTATATAAAATAAATATATTATTATTATTATTATTATTATCCTTCTAAATTCCAGTGAATATCAGAATCAGAATCAAAATAACCTTTATTGTCATCCAAAAAAACAAGTCTTTTGGACGAAATTCCATTACCCACAGTCCAACAATAAGAGTAATAAAAATAAGCAATAACACACACAATCACAAACCAACACAAAAAAAAAAAAAAGAAACATCCATCACAGTGAGTCTCCTCCAGTCAGCTCCTCACTGTGATGGAAGGCCAGAATGTCTTTTCTCTTCGCCCGCCGTCTTCTCCCGCGGTCAGGCTGTTGAAGATACCATGTCGGGGCGGTCGGGTCTCCCGACATTGAAGCCCCCGCCGGGCGGAGAAAATCCCGCGGCCTGTTCCAGTCCCAGTCGCTTCATTCTTTCATCATATGACAGTCCCGCCATCCCAGGAATTAACTTCGTAAACCTAAGCTGCACTCCCACAATAGCAAGAATGTCCTTCCTCAAATTAGGAGACCAAAACTGCACACTATACTCCAGGTATGGTATCACCAGGGCCCTGTGCAACTGCAGAAGGACCTCTTTGCTCCTTTACTCAAGTCCTCTCATTATGAAGGCCAACATGCCATTAGCTTTCTTCACTGCCTGTTGGGCCTGTATGCTTACTTTCAGTGACTGATGTACTAGGACACCCAGGTCTCGTTGTACTTCCCCTTTTCCTAACCTGACACCATTCAGATAATAATCTGCCCTCCTGTTCTTGCCACCAAAGTGGATAACCTCACATTTATCTACGTCATACTGCATCTGCCATGCATCTTCCCACTCACCCAACCTGTCCAAGTCACTCTGCGTCCTCATAGCATCCTCTTCACAGTTCACACTGCCACCCAGCTTTGTATCATCTGTAAATTTGCTTATGTTACTTTCAATTCCTTCATCTAAGTCATTAATGTATATTGCAAATAGCTGCCGTCCCAGCACCAAGCCTTGCGGTACCCCATTAGTCACTGCCTGCCATTCTGAAAGGAACCGGTTAATCCCTACTCTTTGTTTCCTGTCTGCCAACCAATTTTCTATCCATGTCAATATCCTAGTCCCCAATACCATGTGCTCTAACTTTGCCAACTAATCTCCCGTGTGGGACCTTATCAAAGGCTTTCTGAAAGTCCAGGTACACTACATCCACTGGCTCTCCCTTGTCCATTTTACTTGTTACATTCTCAGAAAATTCCAGAAGATTTGTCAAGCATGATTTCCCCTTCATAAATTCATGCTGACTTGGACCAATCCTGTAACTACTATCCAAATGCGCCACTATTACATCTTTGATAATGGACTCCAGCATCTTCCCCACCACCGATGTCAGGCTAACTGGTCCATAATTCCCTGCTTTCTCTCTCCCTCCTTTCTTGAAAAGTGGGATAACATTAGCTACCCTCCAATCTAAAAGGAAATGGTCACCAATGCGTCCACGATTTCTAGAGACACCTCCTTGAGTACCCAGGGATGCAGACCATCAGGCCCTGGGGATTTATCAGCCTTCAGTCCCATAGTCTACCCAACACCATTTCCTGACTAATGTGAATTTCCTTCAGTTCCTCCATCACCCTAGGTCCTCTGTCCCCTACTACATCTGGGAGATTGTTTGTGTCTTCCTTAGTGAAGACAGAACCAAAGTACCTGTTCAACTCTGCCATTTCCTTGTTTCACCTGTTTCTGTCTTCATGGGACCCACATTTGTCTTAGCTAATTTTTTTCCTCCTCACATACCTAAAGAAGCTTCTACTATCCTCCTTTATATTCTTGGGTAGCTTAACTTCATACTTCATCTTTTCTCCCCGTCTTGCCTTTTTAGTTACTGTTGATCTTTAAAAGTTTCCCAATCCTCTAGCTTCCCGTTCATCTTTGCTATGTTATACGTTTTCTCTTTTATTTTTATACTGTCCTTGACTTCCCTTGTCAGCCACGGTCACCTCTTACTCCCCTTAGAATCTTTCTTCCTCTTTGGAATGAAATTATCCTGCATCTTTTGGATTATTCACAGAAATACCTGCCATTGCTGTTCCATCATCATCCCTGCTAGGATCCCTTTCCAATCAATTTTGGCCAGCTCCTCCCTCATGCCTCCATAGACCCCTTTGTTCAACTGCAATACTGACACTGCCAATTCAACCTTCTCCCTCTCAAATTGCAGATTAAAACATCATATTGTGGTCACAACCTCCTTTACCTTGAGTTCCCTTACCAAATCCACAACACTAAATCCAGAATTGCCTTCTCCCTGGTAGGCTCCAGTACAAGCTGCTCTAAGAATCCTTCTTGGAGGCACTCTACAAACTCCCTTTCTTAGAGTCCAGTACCAACCTAATTTTCCCAGTCTACCTGCATTTGAAATCTCTCATAACCACCGTAGCATTACCTTTGTTACATGCTAACTTTAACTCCTGATACAACTTGCACCTTATCACCAGGCTACTGTTTGGGGGCCGGCAGATAACACTTCTATTTAACTTCCAGAGTTACCAAACTGTTGATTCTTAAATGGTGTAAAAACCACATCAAGATGACTCAGTGTTGCTATCAATCGTGTTACTCTTGTAACATCCGCTTGATAAATGTCAGAGGATCAGGGATAATATTCCAAATTGAGAGAAGAGTCTCAGGTTGTAGTCATGCAACAGTCTGAGAGTCATTGTTGTAGACTACATGCTGGACTTCTCCAGCACAATTCCTGTGCTGGAGCAGACCTTAAGGTAGGAGCAGCACAGGGGTTTACAGGAGGGAGGACGTAGGCCAGAGGGCCCTCAATATTGACTGCAGACCACATGAAGCCTCATCGTGTCATTGAGACATTGGCAGCAAAACACCTTCCTTAATGTTTCCGACCTCCCTTCCTGGGACAGTTAGGTTTCTTCATTGTCTAAGGACACTAGGCAGGAGCATTGAAAATAGAAAAGATAAGGATGTAATCTAATTGAATTGATTGAAAGACACAGCATGAAAACAGGCCCTTTGGCCCAATGAGTCCAAGTCGATCATTGATTACCCTTCCACTTTATTTTTATAATTTCCCAATTTCTCATCCACTCCCTACACACTAAGGGCAATTTACAGAGGCCAAGCAACCCAAAAACTCCCGAATCTTTGGGATATGGGAGGAAACCAGAGCATCCGACGGAAACCCACATGGTCACAGGAAAAACGTGCAAACTCCACACAGACAACATCCGGTCAGGATCAAATCCGGGTCCCTAGCATTGTGAGGTAGCAACACCACCACCTAAACCACAGTAGGTAGGTGAGGGACCATGAACAGCTTGGTAGCACCACCACTAACTGAGCTGGCTGAACTCTGAGGGACATATTTGCCCATTTGTATCTAGAGCATGAGGAAAGGCAACTTGACCTCATCCTTACAAACCTCCCATGTGGCGAATGCACTTGCCTGTGAAAATATCAGTAGGAATGACCACTGCACAATTATTATAGAGAACATCTCTTCTTCCCACCCCCGGGGATGCCTTTGTCGCCCTGCGTGGCATCACCACCGCTAAGGCCCCATCGCCGCGAGGCACCATCACGGCCACCGAGGCCTCACCGCCGCCGCCGAGGCCCCATCATCGCCAAAGCTTCACTGTCGCCACCACTTCACCGCCACCGAGGCCCCACCGCCGCGAGGCTCCATTCGGCCCAGGCACGCTTTGCTGCCCAGCATTTCCACAGCCTCCTGGAAGGCCAGTGGGGGCAAGTCGGGTCTACCGGGCGGGTTCCCTACCGGGCTGGTTTGGGGAAAGTATGTGGGTGATGGAGTGTGTGGGGATGTTGGGGGAAAGATGAAGTGAGTGGATGGACTCTATGCACCTTAAACAGAATACACAGACACAGCTAATCTCACAACCACCAAATCAAATCAAAGTTCTGCAGACTAATGACATCTCGTCATGAATGGTGGTAGACACTAATGTGAGCAGGGGACTCCAAGAACATTTCCAATTCATTACCATGGGGCTGAGCAAATAAATGTTGAAGACAACCATCTGCAGCCAAAAGTACAAAACAAAAGATCCATTTTGACGTTTTCCCAAGATTTCCACCATCACAGAAGCCACTTTTCAGCCAACCTGATTCAATCCACATGATAACATGAAAAAAAACATTGGATGTGGCAAAAAGCAATCAATCCAGATAACATCCCAGTTGTAGCAATAAAAAAACTAATGCTTCAGAACTAACCATATCTGAATAGTCAAGATAATCCAGTGTTGTTTAACACAGTGGCATCTTCTGGATGTAATGAAAAGTGACCGGATATGTTCTGAGCACACACCCAAAAAAAAGGAAAATTCCAACCAGGCAAATCTGCTCAATTAATCTACTTCCAATCATCGTCAAAATGATGGAAGAGGAAGTCAACAATGCAATCAAGCATTACTGTCACTAGAAACCTATTTAATGATACCCTGCTTGGGTTTCATCAGAACTAAAGGGTCCACACCTTAATCTAGATCCTCATTCTGACGTAGCCCAAGGAGTTGAATTTCAGAGAAGATGCAAGAGTTACTGCCAAGTTTCAAGGCAGCATTTGACAGTGTGTGGTATTCAGAGCCCAGAGAAAACTGAAATCAATTGGCATCAAGAGGTCGACATTCCAAGAGTTGGAGTCACACCTCACACCATGGAAGAGGATTCCAATTATTGGAGATCAGTCACCCTAACTCTGGAACACCATTGCATGAGTTTGCTGTGATGGTGACCTAGCTTCAGCTTCTATATTTAATGACTTTTCCTTCGACACAAAGGGTTGGAGGTGGTGTCCTTCACAGATACTTGCACACAGTTAAATTCTATTCGCAACTCCTCAGCAAATTGAACTGTTCTTGCCTGCCTGCTGCAAGACCGAGACAACTTTGGGCTGATATGAGATAAATAACTTTTATGTGCCACAAATGTGTCAGGCAATGAACAAAAGAATCTCATCCTCTACCGTTGACATTCAACGGCAAGTCCCCTGACATCAACGTTTTGCAGTCCATGGTAACCTATCACTTTCTCAAGAATCATTAAGGGTGATCAATAAATGCTAGCCTTGTCAGTGACATATAATTGCTGCAGTAGGAATGAATTAAATTTAATTTGCCACATAAAATCTCTCCTCAAATTTAATATAGAGGCTATATTATGCCTGTCCATGCTATCCAAGATGTGTGTAGTGATCTACTACTGAGATATATACACATATGGTGGCTCTAAGTTTCTTGGTAATGAAACCAAATAGTGAAAGGCCCGGATAGAGTGGTTGTGGAGAAGATGTTTCCACTAGTGGGAGAGTCTAGGACCAGAGGTCATAGCCTCAGAATTAAAGAATGTTCCTTAAGTAAGGAGATGAGGAGGAATTTATTTAGTCAGAGGGTGGGGAATCTGTGGAATTCATTGCCGCGGAAGGCTGCGGAGGACATCAATAGACATTTCAGGTCGAGATATATGGATTCTTGATTCTAGTAGGGATGTCAAGGGTTATGAGGAGAAGGTAGGAGAAAGGGGTTAAGAGGGAATGTTGATCAGCCATGATTAATGGCAGAGTAGACTTGATGGGCTGAGTGGCCTAATTCTGCACCTATCACATGACCTTATGAATGATGGCTTCCAAGACGACATCTAATTCATGGAGTAGAAGTGATTGGTGATGACAGAGCCAAAGGGTTTTTGGCTGTAAATTAGGCTGACCTCTGGATAGATTAATAACATATTCAACAAAATCCGTGCCACGTGTATCCTTTTGACTTGGTTACTAGGTTTCATTGTTTTCCACGTTGTAAAAAGCATAGCTTCGTGTTGGCACAGAATTACACTGTCATCGCTATTACTTGGCTGTTCATGTGACTCTATAATCATGGGACTGCAAGAGGCCTGATTTTGGATACATCGTATCCATATGAACACAATGTGCTTATTCAAGTTGTTGAAATGCATTGCCGATGGTTGTCTCTGATCACTGACCAGTGGAGTATTGGGCTTGATTCTTTGTTGGTTACTGTTGTTGCCTAGGAGCTATCCTTTCATGCAAGTGTTTGGATTTAACTGTTTTTGTCACAGTGATTCAAGCTTACAACTTTCTCTCTCAAAACTTTGGACTTAAACAATCATGCATACAGATAAAGCTAATAAAAAGAACTCAGCAAGCCATATTGTATTGTGTGTCATCTCCTACTGTCTCACCAGGAGTGAACTGTACTTCACTGTTGATTTTCTTTCCTCAAAACATACTAAGGTGTCTCGATGTTGATGGATATGATTTGGATGGTCATGCAAGGTACCTTGAGAAATGTGTTCCTGAATATATTAACATTTTAATTCATTTATGATAGGCAAATGTGGGCTAAACCACTATTCACTTGTTTCCTCTTATTCGTGAAAAGTTGGTGATGAGCTACCTTCAAAATTCGACGTGTTGATACTGCTGTGTTGTCTGGGAAGGAGCTCCAGGAATTTTGACCCTTTACCATTGATGAATGTCTTTCCAAGCCAGGACAATGCATGACTTGGATGAGATGGGAAGAATCACAAATATCTCTAAATAGGCCAAATTTTATGGACTGCACAACGCACGAACAACAGATGTTGTGGTTTATTTTCAAAATCGTATCTCTGGCATTGCCTAGCTTAATATTATGCATTGCAGCAAACAAAAGGAAAGGGAACAGGATGTGACCTATCCCATCTTTTTCAATTCCTTTCAAATCTAGAAATGTATTAGTAGAAACAAGGAACTGCAGAAGCTGGTTTACACAAAATGACACAAAGTGCTGGAGGAACTCAATGGGTCAGGCAGCCTGGCCCGCTGAGTTACTCCAAAACTTTGTGTCATTTTTTTTTCTGGAAAGCTATTGGTCTCTTTAGGAAATTGAAAGAATTACTGAGCCTCACTCTTCCTCCAAAATATGAAGCTCCAAAGATTCACCATCCTCTGAATGAAGTAACTTATCCTTATTTCAGTCCTAAATGGCTGTCCCTTATTTTGAGATTGTGACCCTCCTAATTCTAGACTCCAGTTAAGAAAAAAAAAACATCCTCCCTTAAAATCATACAAAGGATAGCCAGGTCTGTCTGCTTTGTTTCATGCTACTCAGGCAATTTTCAATCCACACTGCAAAATCTCTTTTTATTAAATCTTGACCAGTATTCTCCATCAATGTTTAAACAGAAATCATGAAGTTAAATGCCACCTCAGTGAAACGCTGTACAGAAGAGAAATAAAATAGAATTTACTAGAATTAGGGGCCTGTGGGATTGTTGCGGTAAGTTTCTTTGATTCCATGATTTAGGTTTTGCTTTTAATAAAACCCGCTCTCTCAGGTGTTGTTACACCCACGACGTTCAACTTACAGCCAATAGAAAGATTGAGCAAAACTATTTAAATTCTGCATTTATCAAAAATTTGAAGATATATAATACATATAGATATTGTAGCAGCCTATTTTTGTACAAAAAAAGTGAATCCCATTTCCATTTTGACAATAGAACAGAATTCATTAAGGAATTAACAGTTTATATTCTCTGATAAGCAGCTTCATGCTTTCAATACAAAAAGGACTAGCAAGTAAAAATAAAGGCAAAAACACACAACTAAAAATGTCATTATATCCACTGTGTATGTATGCATTTGATCTAACAATATTCCTTTGAGACAAAGTTTGTTACTGTGAATATTTATTATGAATATATGCATATTTCCTTTTGTAACTAAAACAAATTAAAATAAATTCGCTGCTCCACACAGCCAAAATGTAAAGCAACACCTGCGTCAAAAATGCGATCACTTTTTGCATCTTTAACACAAGATGAAAATGTAACAGGATTAAACAGTGGATGCACTAATTATAATACACATAATTGTAATTCTTATTTTAACTCTGTTTGGATCAGTAATGATTTTTTAATATAGCAATTTGCATAAGCAGCAATGAGATAGCTGTCTTACCAAACCTATGCACTTATGATTCAAGCTAGATACATCACAGCTCACAGCAATGTAAAATCACTGTGCTAATTAATAAGCCATTTACTGAACGCAGCTAGTTAAGGTGGTCCTACAGCTGACCTTATGGAAGATGAGCTGTCCCAGAAGTGTGTGTGTGTAACTACAAACATAATGATGTGCCAGGAGGGAATCATTAAAAATAATTTACACAAGCCTTCATTTACAAGATCTTTTGATAGCATGCTTCCCCGGTGTTTAGATCCAGAGTGCAGCCTCTACCATTTGGAAAGCACCAAGTGAGAGAGCAAAGAGAGATACCTGAGTGGTTAATTAAGAGCTGTTCGGGCACCACAAGAGCCTCCTGCAAATCCCTCTGATGTCTGCTGTGTCAAGTGGCTCTCACAGGCAAAAGCACAAGAGGTAGTCACCATTGCAGGCTAATTACTGGAGATTGGGAGCAGCTGAGAATGGCCTGGTGCTGGCTACTTGCTGTGAAGCACCAGAGAGTCGATTTGAGCTGAACAGGCTTTGTGCACATCTGTCCTCAGTTTCAAACATTGGCAGATAAAGGATCAGCATAAAGTATGGTATGCAAGGTCCCTGCACTTTTCAACATTACATAAAATACTAGTTCATTATTACCAATGCCAGAATATTGAGGTTATTGTACTGACCATATTGAACAACATTAAATGCAATTAAGGAAAAGTTATAATAACTGGTGTTATTTATAAAGGCTATTAGTCACATTTTGAAATGGATGAAACTTTATCTCTGCTTACGAGACAATTTGCCCTATACTGAAAAGTAAAGCTACGTTTCTTGGAACAATAGCAACTCTAACTAAATAAATTGCTGGACATTAAAAAAATGGCAAGACCAGATAATTATGGTTATGTTCTCTGATGCTATTTTAGCATCATATTTTAAATTGTATTTTGGATTCCAGCATCTGCAGTCTCTTGTGTCTCCATGATACTTTATTATTTCACTGTACTTATAGAAATATTCCAAAATCTGCCATTTAAAAAAAAATCTTTGTCCTCTGGTGGATTGGATAATTCAAGTATTACCCTGTTTTCATTTCCGACTTGCTTAATAATGTGATGTGTAAGATGGTGCTTAAATGTCAGATGACTCATACTTCACTTTCTCCTAACATGCCCAGGTTTTTTTCTCAGAAAATGTGAGCAGAAACATCATCAAACCAAAGTTCTGGAAAGGATCAAAACATATCTGATAAATCTGCTCATTATGAAAGATTTGCTTCACTTAGACTATTACCTGGAGAGGTGATTGGGTAATGGAAATCCTTGGGGAAAGTGCACCTCCTCATCCCTTAACTGGCAATTAAAAATACCTCTGAATCCAGACAGAACTCAACTCAACCAATTATCAAGATCCATTGGGAATACAGTGTGATATTAAGTATGTTTAAGTGATTTTGGTGTGCAGATGAATACCGATATTGCTAGGTTTCACTAAAGGGGATTTTGTAAATGTGGTGGTTTTATGGCAAATTAATACTTCCAGTTGTTTGTTTTATTTTTGTTTGACAGGCAGAATGCTTGTCAATGCTTCTTTCGACAGCAAGTGACTCAATAGCTAATTAGGCTTTTTTTTCCCAAGTAGTAGGAACAAGCTTGTATGCAACAAGATAATAATCTGATCTGTAATCTGACACAATTGACTTCTGTCTACTTAATTTATATTTAAATCATGATATCTACTTTTCGAAGTCATTTTCACTTTTTGGTTGACTTTTCCCAGAAACCAAATAGTATCTCAAACCAAAATGTGACACATTACAATTTAATTACAAGAATAAAATCATGCATATTTAAAAAATAAATGTTTACTATTTATTCGACATGTTCCTTCCAACCAACCTATAACACAAGAACAAATCATCCTTTGACCATTGATGTGGTCTTATATGCATATATTAATTATTTGCACGTTACCAAAGAGCAAACAGTACAGAGAAAATCATAATCTGGTAAAGAAAGAGAAGGCAAAAGATGATAAATAAAATATTTCTGTGTCATTTAAATTGTTTTTCAAAAATCAGGTTTGCAATTTTTTTCATGCTGTTGATGATTCTTGAAATTGGGAATATGGCTGGTTATGGCTTTTGCATTAGCAAATAACCAGTATCATTCCTACTAGTAGGCTAGGCCATTGAAGTTAGCCTTAATCATTAGGAACCCCTTAGATGTACCACTACTGCCTTAGGTTTCCAACATCTTCCTCTGTTTAAGATGAGCAATGGAGACAAATCAGAAAATTCTAGGTCTGGGACCCTTACATCACTAATAGGTAAATTAATGGAGAAGATTCTGAGGGCCAGAATTTACTCGCATCTGGAAAAAGCATACTCAGCATGGCTTTATGCAGGAGAAAACTTCTGTTTTTTCAGGAGGTTACAAAGATGATTGAGGTTAGGGCAGTGGATGTTGTTTATGTGGACTTTAGTAAAGCATTCAACAAGGTCCCCCATGGTAAACTGATTGAGAAGATTAAGGCATTTGGGACATTGAGATTTGGTAGATTAGGTTCAAATTTGGCTTAGCCATATAAGACAGAAGGTATTGGTGGATGGGGTTTTATTGTAACTGCAAGTCTGTGATCAGTGGTATTCCACAGTGATGAGTGCTGGGATCTCTGTTTGTGATATAAAATGATTGAGGAAAATATAGGTACACTATAGGTACACTGATTATCAAGTTTGCAGACAACACATAAGTTGGACTTGAGGATAGTGAGAAAGGTTATTAAAGGATTCATCAAGATTCGTATGTATTGGAAATATGGGTGGAGAAAGTGCAGATTTCCAGATAAATTGCAGAAGTTCAATCTTAAGTGCTGTTTGAGGGCTCACTCAATTCTATCTGCATAATTTTCCTCTTTTGTTCACAAGCAGCCCTATATAGCAGCTTCATGTTGGCAACCCATCATTGTTAGGTGCTGGTGTCTGGCACTGTTCCTTGCATTATCTCCACTGATGAGTTGATCCACCAGCATGATAGACAATAGACAATAGGTGCAGTAGGCCATTCAGCCCTTCGAGCCAGCACCGCCATTCAATGCGATAGCATTGATATACTAGACATAATGTTGCAGATTGTGCTGTTGCTGATGGTCCAAAACATCTCACAGATCTTCGGATTTGAGTTATCAGATCTGCTTGAGTCTATCCAATTTTATACAATCATACAGCCTTGTATCCAAGGAGAATGTCCTGTGTGAAGACAGAACTTTGTTTCCACAACAATCTGGTGATCACTTCCTTCTATCTCTGATTCCCACCATCATTTCAGAGCTGTACAGTGTGGAAACAGGCCCATGCACAAAACGTCCATGCCAGTCAAGATGCCCAAATAGCCCATTTACGTACACCTGGCCTATAACCCTCCAAACTTTTCTTAACCATGTACCTGTCCAAATATCTTTTTAATGTCATAATTGTGGACACTTCTCCTTCTTGTGGCAGCTTGTTCCATGTACGCACCACCCTCTGTGAAAAGCTTACCCTTCAGGTCCTATTTAATTCTTTACCCTTTCAGATTAAACCCATGCCCTTCCATTTTTGATTACCCTACCGTGTGGAAAAGACTGTGGCTATGCCTCTTGGTCGTATACCTCTTAGGTTATTTCTCTGCCAATCACTTTCACAGCAGCAAATTGTGCAACTGGATTGGTGTTCATCCGAGATCTTAATAAAAATTGAACTTACAGTATGTAGTGCATTATGAAATCAAAACCATGTCAAACCATTCCTCATCTGTTTTGCAATTGTAAGGACATTCATATTACAGCTTTATCAATGCCAACTCATTGCTATTTTGCACCAATGTTCAACTTGAAGCATAAGTCATTCGTCAGCTTGGCATACTCCAAAGTGAAGACTTCTGTAACTCACTCCTAGAGTACTCTCTGCATACTTTCATGTGATCGGTGAGTTAAATATGTCTCAGTTACTCAGAGACACAAAGTGGTGGGGGCGCTTACTTTGCTTGTCCAAGCCGACCCTGCAATGCCGCCAGGACAACGAGCCTTTATGGGCAGCTGCACTTAAAGCAACTTGTCTCTGAAAATGGCACCAATACCTGGCGACTCTTGTATATTGTCTCAGTGGACTATTTCTATGCATTTTGTACTTAATCTAAGATTGTGTTTACGAATTGTTGCACTTTACTGAACTGGTATGCAAAAAATAAATTTCACTGTACCTCAGTACATGTGACAATGAAGAAACATTGAAGCATTGAATCTCCTTGTTTAACCACCTCAAATTTTAAATAATTGGATAGTTTAAAACTGTTATCCACATTCTCCAGGACTGGAAGATAGTGCCAAACAGAGCTGTCTTGTACAGCAGAATGTTTGAATCAAAATGAAGCATTGCGTTTTAAGTAAATCTTTCCCTTAAGGAAAGATACTAATTTTGATGGGAGAATGCAAATCTACATATCAACCCTCACTTCTTACCCCATCCCATTTACCTCCCAAACAAAAATCTGGTCATCTGGCAATTCATTTTCAAGAGTTTTTCTCATATAGGGCATTCAAATTGGTGCAAGAATCTCCCAATATTATTAAAATTTGATGGTGTGGTCGTGACTTGACAGTTGAACGAAGGGAGAAGCAACGATCAATAAGCAGGTGAGCATTTCCACCTTCAATGTGCACCCATTAGTAGCATTAGGTCATTAGTAGCATTCCAAACCATTTTTCCATAGATTTTTAAATTTTATCTTCCTTTTCTGTTCCTTGATCCCTCTGCACCATAATATTACTATTTAAATCAACTTCTTAAGGTCACTGATTTTCTTGTATCATTGCAAACAAATGGAATAGGAAAATGCAATCACAGTATTCAAAGTAATTTTTAAATATCTTTTCACTGGGTCAGCATTGGCTCAGTCACAGGTCCAACCCTCACTCCAAAACCCTGAGCATATGTTATGTGGGCTGATACATTATACAGGATTGTTGGATCATTGAACCATTAGTAAGCTCCATGGATTATTTAGGAGTGCACTTGATGTATTGGCAAATATATATACCTTAACCTGTATTATCAAAACAAATTACTTTGGATTCTTGTCTGTCATACCAAAGGATGTCCAGCAAGAAAATAAAATCCAGTCCTATGCAATGCCACCATGTTAAAGCCAGACGTCAGGTAAATATAACACTCTGGGTCTTCTTAGTGCTATATAGAACTTAGTGAGTAATATTTTGGAAGTTCTTAGCCTTTCATATACAATTTTCAATAATTTAACTTGACAGATATCAAAATTGGTTTGACCTGTGTCAATGCAAAGTTGTAAAAATATTTTCCTTTGGATGAGTAGAGCTGAAAAGACAGTCTTGGACATAAATGGAAAAAATGTTACATTAGAAAGTCAAGATAAAAAAGAATGTACATAGAAAAATTCTCTCTACCTTAAAAATAAGGAATAGAGGAATGCAAAATGGCATTCAATCTTTCAATTTAATTTCATCTCTCAAGACTTGATTGTCCTAAAATGGAATACCTTGGAGACTGACATGCTGCTCCTTACATTCTTTCATTCAATGTCCCAGGGCTGATCATTTTGATACTGCGAATCTGGTATTCCACCAGGAGGAATTATTATTAATGGACCTCTCAGGATTTGTCTACTTGGTCACTCATAAGTCAACAATCTGTAGTCTTGAAACAAAATATGCTTTTGACCCAGATTGTGCAGAGCCTACCACTTGTCTCTTTCAGCTGTCCCGTTTGTTTTTATGGATACTTTCAACATATCCTTTTACAGTGCACAGGAGGCATTGCCCTGAATTAAAATTTATCTTTTGCTGTGCTTGTCCAACTTCTTTTGACCGATGGATGAGATGCAGTGGTCACTCATTACATGCCATCTTTTCATGCAAGGGTATTTGTAGATGCTAAATTTTGAAATTGTATGGGCAAAACTTGTCCCCCCTGACATTCTAGCAAGGCATGCAATATGATTTAAAGGATGCAATTGAAATTTGGCAGGAAGATTAAAAATTACGGAAAGTAAAAAGAGGAGCCTTTTGGGACCAGTGATCACAATTCGATTAGGTTTAAGGTAGATATGGATAGGAATGGAGAAGATCCATGTGTTAAAATGCTCAACTGGGGTAAGGCCAACTTTGAGGGTATGAGAGAAGGTCTCGCTCAAGTTGACTGGAGCAGGTTATTAGGTGGGAAAGGAACATCGGCCAAATGCGATGTTTTTAAAAGTATACTGAAGAAGGCTCAGGATGTGTACGTCCCCGTTAGAGTGAAGGGCAAAGCAGGCAAATGTAAGGAAGCTTGGCTGACAAGGGAAATTGAGATGTTAGTCAAAAACAAGAAGGATGCATGGGACAGGTATAGGCAGCTGGGATCATGTGCATCCCAGGAGGAGTTTCAGGAACTAAGGAGTAAACTAAAAAAGGAAATCAAAAGGGCAAAAAGGGGCAAGGAGATAGCTCTGGCGAGTAGCATTAAGGACAATTCCTAAAGATTTTATTAGTTCATAAGGAGGAAAAGGGTAACTAGGGAGAGGGTGGGACCTCTCAGGAATCAAAGCGGTCACCTCTGTGTGGAGCCACAGGAGATGGGCAAAGTCTTAAAGAGTATTTCTCCTCCATATTTACCGAGGAGAAAGACAGTAGGACGGAGGAAATTGGAGCGGTCACTGGAAGTGTCTTGAGAGCAGTCGGGGTTATTGTCGAAGAAGTACTGAAGGTACTGTCGTGTTTGAAGGTAGACAAATCTCCAGGGCCTGATCAGATATATCCAAGGACAATGTTGGAAACTAGAGAGGAAATTGCTGGAGCCCTGGTTGAAATTTACGACTCGTCCTTAAATACAAGAGAGGTGCTGGAAGATTGGAGGGTAGCAAATGTTGTACCTCTTTTCAAGAAGGGCTGCAGGGAAAATGCTGGGAACTATAGGCCAGTGAGCTTAACATCTGTAGTTGGTAAGTTACTGGAGAGTATTCTGAGGGATAGGAAAAACAGGCATTTTGATGGGCAAGGGCTGATTAGGGATAGTCAGCATGGTTTTGTACAAGGGAGGTCATGTCTCACAAATCTGATTGATTTTTTTGAAGACGTGACCAAAAAGGTTGATGAAGGCAGAGCTGTGGAAGTTGTGTACAAGGACGTCAGCAAGGCGTTCAATAAGGTTCCACATGGTAGGCTGCTCTGGAAGGCTAGATCGCATGGGATCCAAGGAGAGACAGCTGAATGGATAGCAAATTGGCTCCCTTGGAAGGAAGCAGAGGGAAATGGTGGAAGGTTGTTTCTCAGACTGGATGCCTGTGACTACTGGTGTGCCTCAGGGTGGTGGGCCCATTTGTCATCTGTTTATCATCTACATTAATGATTTGGATGAGAACATACAGGGCAAGATTAGCAAGTTTGTTGATGATACAAAAGTAAAGGGCCTGTCCCAGTTACACGATTTTTAAGGCGACTGCCGGCAACTGTCAAAGTCGTAGCAGATCGCCAAAAAACCTAACGTTTTTTTAACCTACGACAATGACCACGACTATGCCTGCGACAAGCTACGACAACCTACCACCTAGGCGACGACAAGCTGCTGACAACCGGTGACCCAGTCTTCGTGACCTAGGACGTCCACTATGAAAGGGACCACTACAAGCTACGACAACCGACAACAACCTGCACCTATGTGGAGGTTGTCACAAGCACAACTCAGTCTCCACATTCCTGAGTTCTAACCCGTTTTACATCATGCGAGCATGTTATAACCCTTCCCTTAATGCATATTTATTTCTAGACGTAATATCTCGTTAGGTCACATTAGGAAAGGTATTACAAGCCAGGCTTTAGTTCAGGTCCACTTTGCACACATCACTCACTGCCTTCACTTAGCAGGCTGGGGAGTTTTGTGGAGTTAGAACGCAATGTAGAAGCAATGCCGAATTTAGACACAAAATCGCCAAGTCACTTTGGGATGTTTACAAATGTTGAATGAAAGAAACAAGGTGCATTTTCTCCGTGCAACTGAAGAAACCAAATGTTCTCACCTCGTTTTGGTGTTCGAACAAATCGTGCAGAATAACTCTTTCCAGGAAATAACTCAGCAGACAATCGAATTTATATCAAATGCTCAAACGAGCAGAGTCAGGTCGATACAAGTTACTTTTTTTGGTGAAACTAGCACCTGGCTGAGAGTTTACACTGTCTTCGGAAACATCGCAAAATTAAAGCACGCTTACCTGACCGTCAAACCGTCGCCTCCAATCTACCTGTCAAATGTCCTGACGGTAAATAAATAGGTTAAACAAAACTATCTTCAGGTATCTTCAAATGCCTTTTCTTAATTTTAGTATTACGTGCTTCTAAATGTTGTGAGTACCGTGCACGATACTCTGCAAGCACCAGGCTTATATACATGGAGCAAGCGTGACACTGTCGACTTTAGGTGGGTGGCGGGCAGTGGGAACATCTTCTTGTAATCTCTCTTTAGAAGCACACATCTTCCTCTTGGTGGACTGTAACTGAAGTCCATCAATTAGCCATAGCCCTCGAGTCTCCCATGTGAACGAGCATGGATCAGCGGTGGCCGTGCCATGCTGTGCTCAGCTTATGTTCACAAGTTTGGGATTCCCTAAAAGCTGCTGACGTCAAGGGCCATCTGCTGCACTCAATAGAGATTTGCTTTCCCCCTTGCAACCTAAAACAAGGGAGAAATTCGCAAACAGGAGTGTAAAATCACCCTCAAACAAGAACGACCTGCCCCCCCCATCCCTGATTCAGTAGCACGGAAAAAATGCACCTTGTTTCTTTCATTCAACAAATGTAAACAACCCAAAATGACTTGGCGATTTCATGTCTTAATTCGGCTTTGCTTCTGCATCCTGAACCATTGTTTAATTGGAAATGGGCGAGAAGGTATGCGCCATTTCACGGAGCAGCGAATGAATCAGTTGAGTGTTTCATTCATAGCTTTGTCTAATTACAATTAACAAAATGCAGTCTCAACAAGGGGGGAAAATCTAATCGAAACGGCAGAATTGATGGCCTTTGCTTTAATTAAAAACAATTATTTTTCGTGAATAAGCATCCATTATGCACCAGTAACTGAAATTCAGGTGGTGATAATAGGCCACAATCTTGAATCTCTCTTGTGCTTCAGGTAAAGCTGCTGTCACATTGCTTCGTGCAGGTGTCCGCCCCCCTTTGACAGCATCGCGGGCTCCGCCCCCATTCCACAGCTGGCTGTTGCAGCTGAACATCTGAGGGCGGGTTTTGACAGTTCTGTCAGTTTTGACAGTAGGCGATAACCTACCACACCTGGCGACATCCTGCGACAGCGCCCATGACAAACTACCATCGTTGGTGTCAAGCCAGCTGTCGGCGAAAAAATTTGAACAGAATAAAATTTCCGCGACGAACCGAGATCTGCTACAACTCATTGAAGAATACTCACAATCGAGCCCGCGACACCCCGGCAAACGTGTGGCGACAGCCTAGTTGCCGGCAGTCGCCTTAAAATTGCCTAACTGGGACAGGCCCTTAAGTGGTTTTGCAGATAGCGAAGATGGTTGTGAATGATTGCAGCAGGATCTGGATCGATTGGCCAGGTGGGCGGAGGAATGGTGGATGGAATTTAATACAGAGAAGTGTGAGGTGTTGCATTTTAGAGACGTCGAACAAGGGCAGGACCTACACAGTAAATGGTAGGCCTCTGGGTAGTGTTGTAGAGCAGAGGGATCTAGGAGTACAGGCGCATGGTTCTTTGAAGGTCGAGTCGCAGGTAGGTAAGGTGGTCAAAAAGGCTTTTGGCACTTTGGCCTTCATCAGTCAGAGTATTGAATGTAGAAGTTGGGAGGTCAGGTTGCAGTTGTACACAATGTTGGTGAGACCGCATTTAGAATATTATGTTCAGTTCTGGGCACCATGTTATGGGAAAGATTTTGTCAAGTTTGAAAGGGTTCAGAAAAGGTTTATGACAATGTTGTCAGAACTAGAGGGTGTGAGCTATAGGGAGAGGTTGAGTCAGCTGGGTCTCTATTCTATGGAGTGCAGGAGGATAAGGGGTGATCTTATAGAGGTGTACAAAATCATGAGAGGAATAGATCGAGTAGATGCACAGTCTTTTGCCCAGAGTAGGGCAATCGAGGACCAGAGGATATAGGTTCAAGATGAAGGGGAAAAGATTTAATAGGAATCCGAGGGGTAACTTTTTTCACACAGGGTGGTGGGTGTATGGAACATACTACCAGAGGAGGTAGTTGAAGCTGGGACTATCCCATTGTTTAAGAAACAGTTAGAGAGGTACATGGATAGGACCAGTTTGGAGGGATATGGACCAAGCGCAGGCAAGTGGGACTAGTGTAGCTGGGACATTGTTGGCCGGTGTGGGCGAGCTGGCCCAAAGGGTCTGTTGCCACACTGTATCACTCTATAACTCTATGACGCTATAACTGGAAAAGAAACTGATTTGGGGTAGTTAGGCATTTTAACACTTCAATTTACTCTTAGGTAGAATTACATGAGAAATTTGGAGAGCATTATTAGAACAACTGCAATTGAATTATATGATCTACAAAAAGACAGATTGTGTCTGTATATAAAACAACGGTCTCGGTTGTTGTGATGCATTTTTTCCCCAATGTGTACCTGCAAATGAAAATCAAGTGAAGAGAATTGTTCACATTTACTATTTCTGGCCCAAATATGTCATTGTGGCCAAATAAACAGCCTGTATTTAAATCCAATTGTACAAAATACTCAATATTTCTTCAAAATAGCAAAGTGCAGGTAAGAGAGTGGACTAGAAATTCAAATGTGGCCACAAAACAAACAAATCCTGAGAGGTCCATTAATAATAATCCTTCCTGGTGGAACTTCAGATTTGCATTATCAAAGCTCCAGGACATTGAGTGAAAGAATCTAAGATATAGCATGTCAGTCTCCATTGTATTCCATTTTTGGAAAATCAAGTGCTAAAAGACAAATTTAAATTGAAAGATGGAATAGAAAGGTGAAATGTTCTAAATTCACAACCACACATGAAACCATCTGGGGTTTGGAATTAATCAGCACTGGGAAGAATCCTATTGTTTGAACTCCAATGCCAGGAGTGAAACTATATAGTTATGAAAGCATGGTTGCATTTTAATTACCTCACAAGTAATCGAGATTTGTAAAGATGTAAAATTCACTTACACACTGCTCAATGAAGTGGTTCCCTCACAGTAATTTTTATTGATGACTATTATCGTGTTTTCCCTGCATATTCTCAGGCATACCAGCCATGACTCCAAGTCTTGCATCCATATCTTACAGCCACCATTCATTGTCCATTATTCAGCCATGCAGACACATGAATGGTGGAGTGGCAGCTCTGTCTGCTGGCGTGCAAACTGCGTTCCTGGCAAAATATGTTTAGGCATGAGGTTTTGTAGGTGCCTTGTCATCCGAACAGCGACTGCGATTGCCTAGACACCACCTTTGAATGGGGCCATAGCTTCATATAGAATGACTGTCCTGCCCGTTCTCAGGATGGCAACACTTGTAATCAAACCACAGCATCAACCAGCACCCATTCTGTTGTCAGGTAGTTCCTCCAGACTACTGGCATGGCTGGAAGAAAACAGTGCTTCAAGAAAACAAAACTCTTACATACCATCTTCTGTTTCACAGACCTGGCGACAGGAGATTATAAGCACACCCTCTCCGCACCATTTCCAACTCCAGTCTAATTAAATTCTCTTCACCAGTGGAAAATTTGCTTATATATACATGGTCAAACACCTCCCTGTAGAGACATCCTTCTTGTCACATGGCAAATTACTCCAGCACATGAGCTTTAATTAAGATTGTAAATCGATTGATTATTGCCACATAGTGGTTTTTGACATTAGTTGCACATATTGCAAGCAGGATATGAACAAGGTAGAGTGTACAAGATTGTTATTCTGCACAGATTACAAAGTTCTTGCTGTCATCTGCATCACACTACATGAGTGCGACATGAGGAGAAAGCCCAGTTATCTCACACTGGGCTGGTCAGAGTGTGAGTACCTGAGATAACCCATGCTGTGCCTGAGTCCGTGATGGGCAGCAAAGAGGCAGTGACCACCTATAGGAAGGGGCAATTAGCATAGTCTGCGCCTCCTGTTTGAATTAAGGCACTGGGGGAGTTAAAAGGCATATAAATAAACGTATTATTATTGTGCACATAATTTGTCAGTTCCTGCTGACTTCATATCTAATTGTGAGTGCTATATGCAGATATTAGGTGACATTAGAACATAACAGAACATAGAGCAGTACAGCACAAAAACAATTCATTTGGCCGATTATATCTGTGCCAACCATGATGCCAAACTGAACTAATTCCATCTGCCTGCACAAGACAATTGTCTATTGTCTATTGTCTATTGTCCATATCTTTGTATTTCCTGCTTATCCATGTTTGTCTAAATGCTTCTAAGATATTGCTGGTGTATCTGCTTCTACCTCTTTCTCTGGAAGCATGTTCTGGGTAAGTACTACCTTCTATTTAAAACAAACATGTCTTGTATACTCCTTTAAAATCCCCCCCTCTCACCTTAAACCTATTCCTGGAGTTAGTATCTGTGAAACTCACAATCTTTCACCCCTGATCTTTATGTTTACTTGGGCAGGTTATCTTTTGGACTATTTCTTCTATAAAGGGTTGATGGGTGAAAAGACAGCCCTGGTTTTCTGCTCTGGACTTCCAAGGTTCTGAACTCTGAGGTTCTGGACTTCCAAGCTGAGTAGATGTGTGGAACGATGTGTACAAGTAACCTTAAGAGGGCATATTAAGTGGGCTGGAGACATGGTCACATCAGGATGTTTCACCCAGAGAGTTGTTAATCTGTGGAATTCTCTGTCACAGAAGGCAGTGGAGACCAATTCTCTGGATGTATTCAAGAGAGAGTTAGATATAACTCTTAGGGTTAACGGAATCAAGGGATATGGGGAAAAAGCAGGAACAGGGTACCGATTCTGGATGATCAGCCATGATCATATTGAATGGCGGTGCTAGCTTGAAGGGCTGAATGGCCTACTCCTGCACCTACTTTCTATGTTTTTATGTTTCTATGAACATGTGACACCCTTCTTGATCCAAGTAGGTTGGGGCTTGTTGGGGCTCTAAATCCAGGAATTAACTCAAGACTCCTGCTGCTGATTTGCCCTGCAAGCATTAGCCACTGATCTCTTCCTCCTGTCAACAGAGAACGGGATACGCCTCAGGCCCTATAATGAACTCCGGCAGGCTGGGTAAAATTGACTCCAGCAAATGCAGAACATTTCAGATCTACCACCCACATGTGGTCTCCACACTCCCCTTTCCAAGCACACATCTACTCGCCTCACTTCTGTTATCCACATGCCTGTGTACATCCAGAGGAAAAGTGTGGATAACTTTGAGACAATATCTGGTATCAACGGACTTTGTACACCAAATTGAGTGCATGTGATCAGGAAAGGAGAGAGAATTGTGTGAATGCCTTCAGGAAAGGGGGGAAAACAGAGGATGGCTGTGAGGAAAATGGAGACTTGTGCATTGCAGTACAGACTATGCTGATAATGCCAATTCAATCAAACGGATGCAAATATAAGAGTCATCAACTGGAAAAATACAACACATAGTGAATGATTGCAAAGTTGACAGTCCAGATACAGTCATAAATGTGTAATATAAGTCTATTAGCAATGTAACCCAATTCATCTACAGGCATGAAGGAAAAATAATAATTTAAAAATCAGTAATAGGACCTGCTGAATGCACTTCTGCATTTATATGGTTGTTGTTTTTACTTACCTTGTCTTCCTGAGATCCCACCTTTATCCTCTATTGTTTTGCGAAGCAAAGATGATTTATTTTGTAAATCAGAAAAATAATCCCTCTGCTTGTGTTTGTCCTTTTTTTCCATTTGGTATTTTGTAGTGTTCATATATGTTTCTACATCATTAATTTCACATCCTCGCTGTTGATCAGGCTCAGCCAACATTCAAGTGGGAAGATATTTTAATCTTTCAAAAGTTTAAAAAAACGTGCAGATCTTCCAAAATGACAGCCTTATATAAACAGATATGCAAAACCCCATTGGAATTTGGAATGCATTTATGAAACAGCAAATTATAGCCCGCTCAGTGTTATGATCAACATAGCAATTTCATGACAAAACAGCCTTCATCCTTACATGCCTCACGATATTCTTCCACTGATGTCAAAAAGAGAAATAAGAAGAGAAAATAATTAGCATATTAATCTTTTTTATAACATCATCTTTCAGGCCTATGCGACCATGGTGTAATTTAAATCTAAATGCTTTCTTGGCATTAGAATTCATTTTAGATGGGTCAATTGTTCCATAATAAAGGGATAGAAGGTGTACTTCATGCAAGAGATTTATGTTTGCCATTTGTTTATATTCATGTGCTACTGAATACCCTCAATTCAAATGGTGATGGCTGCTCATATCAGTATACAGCCAGCACAGCAGATCAGTAACCGGCAGCAATGAATTTCATTTGCAGGACAAAAAATACAGCGAAATTAACTCCAACAGTTTATTGATTTTTGCTTAACAGAAGCTGGTATAACAGCTCCATTGCCCTCATAATGATTAGTGACAAAAGTTTAATTAAGCAATTATGAAGCCAATAATAGAGTTGTCTGGTTTGCTTAGCTTTAGTCCGTTTAAGACTTATCTCCCTCTTGCACATCATAGCAGCTGGAATATGCTTGAAGAGATTAATGCTCGGAGAACACAGATGCCGACTTTAATTCAGCTTCACGATGCTGTTTGAATGGAGTCAAGAACACAAGCTACCCTTTATCAAATTACAAGCCAGCTTTTCATGAATATGTAGTAAAATTCAGTTGTGGCTTCAAGGTGTAATTATAAAGACATAGAACCAAAAAAAGACACACAATTCTGTTGCAGTAATCCCTTCTATGAAATATGCATGATAATGTACAGATGAATAAGTCCTACAATGTAATAAGGGGCTTTGGCATCATGCAGTTACACAAACAACTGGCAACACTTTCGCTGTACCAGTTCTGAATTTGCTGAGTTTGTTTTTCTCTTTGTGTTTTCATTGGTTTGATGTTGTTTTTTCCACTGGTTAGGAGGGGTATTCCTGTAGCTTTGAACTAAAACCATTTTCAGATTCACATTTCTTAGCCTCTTTCTAAGACAAATATAACTGATCAGTATCAGCGTGGTGACTGACATTCCAGTCAACTAGTCATGAGTATAATGCATCATAGCAATTCACTGCAGATCCACTGGGTGGGATTTTTTCAACAAGGCAGGATGTTTCACCTTGCTGAAAGGGAGGCAAACATATGGGTGATGTTATCCCTTCCCCACCACAAATGCATTCACAGCTGAGATTGGAGTGACACCAGAAATGATAGGACATCTGTAGCTAAATCAGTT
Organism: Rhinoraja longicauda; assembly: GCF_053455715.1. Lineage (NCBI taxonomy): Eukaryota > Metazoa > Chordata > Chondrichthyes > Rajiformes > Arhynchobatidae > Rhinoraja > Rhinoraja longicauda. The sequence continues at coordinate 63,246,770 of NC_135954.1, read as the reverse complement.
CATTGAAGAACGGTGTATGGATTAATTTTGGGAGAGGAAGAAATTAAAATGTTCAAATATTTCTACAATCTCCTGAGAAATATGTTTGATGCTTTTGCAAAAGCTACCTACCAGGTAACAACAGAGTGAGCTGTGGTATAACAAGGAATTTAAGTGTTCATGTCTTGTACTATGTTTGGCGAGTAATGATTAACCAGTGAGAAACGAGTTCTGCGAATCTTACAGCTAATAGACTGACTTTGGCCGCTGGCTAGGTGAAATAGCCTGGGGCAGCAATTCCAAAAGGTGTTCTAATGACTGGAAGAGGAAAACAGATACATTAAAAATAAACAAAATAGTGGATGTGGGATTAATCACATGGGAGTGTCACTGCGACTGGAATGAGGTTCAGGGAGAAGTAATAATGGATGTGGGAGTTAGAATATGAGGGAGGAGGTCGGGTTGCAATTAGCACCAAATAAGGTCAATGGTACCCCATGATCCTTCCCCTGATGGTTTTAAATTTGCAGCAAATTCATTAAAAAAAAATATCCAATTAGTTTGGAAAATTCTGTTGTCCATTTGCAGCAGTACATGATGATCATAAGGCAATGAATAGACTTACTGAGCAGTAGATTTTTAAAAAAATTAATGGAGAATAATGGATAAAGGAATTAAAAGATTACAATACAGATTAAAATGTATAAACAACCATCAAACACTATTGTCTCTCCTTTGAGGTTGAAATAAAGCCATGAAAGTACTTCACAATGGATTATTTCAATATTATAGACACCATTCCAGCTTTATCAGATAATTTTATTTCTTTTTTTGTCAAAGGTTGAACAATTACTTTCACAAAATCAAGTTTATATCAGACTTTATCTTGCACTAAATGTTGTACCCTTTATCCATTAGCTGTACACTGGACAGCTTGATTATAATCATTTATAGTCTTTTCTTTGACTGGGTAGCACACAACAAAAAGTTTTTCATTGTTCCTCGGTACTTGTGACAATAATAAACTCAACGACCTCTTTCAAAAATGATCTATTCCTAATTATTTGAAAATTGTGAATATGGTATGTATTGTAATAAGGTAATAATGGTTAACTAAACTATAATCACAAAATTGCCATATACAGTAGAGAAACAATGTACTCAAGATAATATACAAACATGGTTAATCGATTAAGGCAGGACAATAAATATTCACCAGACAATGATGTCCAATCCAACAAATGAATAAAAAAAGGCATATAATTGTTCCAGATTGTTGTATCTTCCAAATTCTGTCGTCCAGTTCTGAAGCCATCACTAAATTCAGCAATTTATTCACGAAATGCTGGAGTAACTCAACAGGTCAGGCAGCATCTCAGGAGAGAAGGAATGGGTGACATTTCGGGTCGAGACCCTTCTTCAGACTAAATTCAGCAAAGTTGCTTTTAGCAATCAAACTTTCTCAACTCAACAAATGATTTCTAAGTCTCGGTTGCCTCTTATCTAAAGTTCTTTTGGACGGTATACAAGACTCCAATCGTTATTTATTTTTAAGCACTTCAACAATGTGACTGTGCACAGGTCAGTAATCATCAGGATCTTTTGTTTAAATGTTTGGTGTCTCCTAACACTGTTGCAAATGTTTGGAAAATGGTTGATCAGATAAAGACAAGAGGTATTCTGGGGATGCCTGGCCTACAATTATCTGAAGTTACACAAAAAATAATTATTTTAATTATATTTTGCATCCTGTTTGTAGTTCAGTTTCAATCAATGTCTGCTAATTTTAAACTGTGACAATCACAAACATAGATATTCATTTGTAATGTAACAATGCTGTTACATTACAAATTGTTGACATATGCAGTTATGTTGACATACCACACCAAAGTAGTGATTTTGACTGTAGAAACACAATTACTGAGTCAAACCATTTACACCTGGAAGCATTGCAATGCAATTATCAGTAGATCATGCACTAATAATGTGAGAGCAGATTGAATATCTCAAGTGCTTGTAAGGTTCAATAAAGCTTAAGTTCTCAAAAAGTCAACGGGTGTAGATTTGTGGTTATTTCAAAATTATGTCCACCAGTAACTTGCAACACTCATTTCAGTAATTTTAGGGTTGTCAAAAGACATCCAGTATGCATGAAGCAAACATGTACACAGGAAAATAGAAGCTGGAGTAACCGAGCAGTCCTTCAAGCCTTTCCTGACATTTGGTGTGATCCTGGCAAATCCATGTTGGCCTCAATTTCTCTTCTGCATTGATTACCCATAACCTTCAATTCCCCAATTTGTCAAATGTTTACATATCTCCACTTTAAACATTTCTAAAGATTTGGTCTTCACCACATTCTGGAGCAAAGAATTCTAGAGATTCACTACTCTTTGAGAGAATAAATTTCTCAACACCTGTGTTTCCAATGACTGCTCCTTATCTTATAGCTATGTTCCTTTGTTGGTGAATCTCATTTGTGAAAACATATCAACATCTACCCTGTTAAGTGCCCTCAAGATCCTATATGTTTGAATAAGTTCACCTCTTCATCCTCTCAACTCCACCAAATAGAATCCAAAACTCTTGAGCCTCTCTTGATAGGACAACACTATCATCCAAGGAATTAGCCTGGTGACTCTCCTTTGGCTGCCTCCAATGCTCCTATTAATTTTTTAATGTAAAGACCTAAATGTGTCGACAGTATTCCAGGTGTGGCCTCATAAACGTCATGTACAGCTGCAACAATCTGTCCAAAGCGTAGTCCATTCGATGAAGTAAGAAATTCCATTGGTAGGAAATTCTGTTTTGAAATCCTGAATAAGTCTTCCACTTGTGTTTCATGTATATAAACCAATCCTCTCCAAAAAAAGAAAGTACAGTGTATTCCACCATAATTATAGGTAACTTAAGTCTTAGGCTGTCATCATCTGCTATAAAACCTTCATAGCTTAGAGCATAGAACAGTATACAGAACACTATAACACAAAATCTAATCCTTCCACCCAATCTGTCTGTACCAAACATGATGCCAAGTTAAATTAATCTCTTCTGTCTGCATATTTTCTATATCCATCTGGTTCTTAGTTTAGCTTAGTTCATTATTGCATGTTTCGAGGTACAGTGAAAAGCTTTTGTTGCATGCTAACTAGTTAGCTGAAAGACAATGTATGACTAAAATTGAGCCATTCATGTGTACAGATACATGATAAAGGGAATAACTTTTAGTGCAAGATAAAGTCCAGTAAAGTCCGATTAAAGATAGTCAGAGGGTCTCCGATGAGGTAGATAGTTGAAGAGGACTGCTCCCTAGTTGTTGGTAGAATGGTTCAGTTGCCTGATCACAGCTGGGAATAAACTTTCCCTGAATCTGGAGATGTGCACTTTCATGCTTTATTACCTCTTGTCTGATGTGAGAGGGAAGAAGAGGGAGCAGCCAGGGTGATACTTGTCCTTGATTATGCTGCTGGCCTACCAAGGACGAATCCCTCCCCAGCCACTCCCTCTTTTCCTCACTCCCATCGGCCAATGGGTATATTACCTGCATATCTATGTGAATAATCTATTGCCTGCATATCTATGTGCCTATCTCAAAGCTTGTTAAATGCCACTTTTGTATCTGCTTCCACCAGCACCTCTGGTAAAACATTCCATGTAACCTCCACTCTGCACATCTCCTTTAAACTTTTCTCCTCGGACATTAAAGCTATGCCCTCTTGTAGTAGACACTTTCACCCTGTAAAATAGATTCTGACTGTCTACCCTATCTGTGCCTCCCATAATTTTATATCAGGTCTCCCCTCAGCCTCAGATGCTCTGGAGAAAATAATCCAAGTTTGTGCAAACTGATAGTTATTTCCATTTAATCCAGGAAACATTCTGGCAAACCTCCGCTGCTTCCTTTCCAAAGCCTCCACACCCTTCCTGACCAGAACCGCACACAATCTTCATAACTTTCTTTAAGAAAGTAGGCCAAAAAAAGGCAATTATAGCTGATCAGATGATGTAAAATCATATAGCTAGGTGGACGTCGGAAGCCCGCAGGCCCCTGCCTGGGTGGGGGCCGACATCGGGAGCTCCGGCAGCGGCAGCGTCTTCGCCCGCCCCGAATCGCGGGGCTTGGGTCGGCCCGCCGCGGACCTTTCACCACCCGGTGGGGGCTTCAATGTCGGGAGCCACGACCGCCCCGACGTGGCAACTTCAACAGCCTGACCGCGGGAGAAGACAGCAGGGAAGAGAAAAGACATTGTGGCCTTCCATCACAGTGAGGAGGGACTGGAGGGGACTCACTGTGATGGATGTTTCTTTTGTTTGGTGTTAGTGTATGATTGTATGTGTTATTGCATTTTTATTGATTATTCTTATTGGTCTTATTGTTGAACTGCGGGTAATGTTTCATTTCACTACACATTTATGTGTATGTGACAAATAAACGACTATTGACTATTGACTAAATGAGTGGACACAAAGATGGTGTGCATTGTCGGAAATATTTTGGGAGGAAATATAGAAAAACAATTTTTTTTAAAGTGGTATCATACTGGTGTAAAATTCAGCTTGATGTGGTGTATCATGAGGCGCAGATAAAAGACATGTTGGTTCAGAAAGAAATTGGGAAAGCAAATGGTATATTAGTCTTCATAATGAGGAGGTTGAAGAACAAAAGAAGAAAGCCATGTAGAGAGTGCAGGATTTTGATGAGACCCTGCCTGAACTTTTGGTTTCCTTACTTTAAAAAGGGTAGATTTGCTTTGGGGAGCATGTCAGATCCCCTATATTAATTCCTGGCCTTAGAAGGTTGGCGAATGAAGAGAGAGGCTAGGATTGGCCTAACCACTCTGACGTTTAGAAGAAATGTCAATTCATTGATGCATATAAAATTCTAAGAGGGTCTGACAGGTTAGGTGAGCTACTGTATATATAACTATTGCGAATATGACACTTATGAAGAGTAAAATCCTTGCACAGACTGGCATCTCTTTTACATTAATCTACAGTGAGTTCAGTACCATGCAGAGATTACCTTGGTTGGGTAATGTTATACTTCCTTAATGTGGTATTTTACTGTCTCAGCAGTGACAGATCTGCTCATTCACTTAATCGAACCTAGCTAAAAATGGCTCAATGCAATAGCCAGTGACAAGTGATGTAATCCAAATACATTTAAAAAAAACTGCAGATGCTGGAAATATGGGATGTAATCAGAAAATGCTGGAAATGCACAGCAGGAAAGGCAGCAGAAATGAGAAATATAATACATGTTTTAAATTGAAACCTTTTGTCAGAACTGAAAAGGCAAAACAAAATGAAGTTATAAGTTGTAAAGGTGGGGAAAAGGGAGAGAGATATAGACAGACAGACAGACAGACAGACAGACAGACAGACAGACCGACAGACAGACAGACAGACAGACAGACAGACAGACAGACAGACAGACAGACAGACAGACAGACAGACAGACAGACAGATAGACAGATAGACAGATAGACAGATAGATAGATAGATAGATAGATAGATAGATAGATAGATAGATAGATAGATAGATAGATAGATAGATAGATAGATAGATAGATAGATAGATAGATAGATAGATAGATAGATAGATAGATAGATAGATAGATAGATAGATAGATAGATAGATAGATAGATAGATAGATAGATAGATAGATAGATAGATAGATAGATAGATAGATAGATAGATAGATAGATAGATAATGCCCAATAACAAAGAAAAATGGTGAATA